>NW_017100768.1:525070-531251 GCF_001263275.1 Habropoda laboriosa | reverse complement strand
CACCTTCTCCGCCAACATCTCGCAATTGATGTATACCAGGCACAGCACCGATTTTGTCAACTTCGTCTAAGAATACGATACCCATTTGCGCTCTCTCCACTACGTAATTAGCATCTTGGAGTAGTTTTGCAATAACACTTTCTATATCTTCACCGACGTATCCTGCTTGCGTTAACGTCGTACAATCACAAATCGCAAAAGGTACGTCCAAACATTGAGCTATTGTCTGCGCAAGCAACGTTTTTCCGCTACCAGTTGGCCCGAGCAACAAGATATTACTTTTTTCTAATTTCAGCTGATGTTGCTTACTATCCAGGATATCGGATCCAGAGACTGATTGATTGTCAGTTGATTTGGGTTCGTTTCCTGTAGGATATTGCTGGAATCCAACACCAAGCGAATTCCCAATAGTTGAAATATGTAATAGGTCTATAATGAAAAGAGATGATATAAATTGTTAATTGAAATTTATAGATGTTCGAGTAAGTTTATAGTTGGTTAGAAAGTTGTTATCCTAGCAACGGTGTATATTACACAAACGCTACATTACCGTAAAATTTTATAATCTAACGCTGACTAATCTTTCCGAACAATTATTCATAATTGAACGTTATATATTATTTTTTATATGTACAAAATGGGGAAACTATTATTTACGTGGTTTAAGACCTCTATGAGTGAAGGGATGATTCAGATCTTGTGTACCACTTGCATTAATAGAACCTTGCATTGAATTCTGCACTGGAAAATTATTATAGATTCGTTTGTAGTGATTATAAACAGCAACGCTCAAAACTTTTTTAGCATATTCTTGCCCTATAACATGTTTGTTTAGGTACTCAAAAATCTGAAAATACCGATAATTATTAATACCTGTTATAGTAATTTATTGCACAATTATAAGCAAAGTTCTTCAATCTTTTACATGTATATAATTATTTACATATAAGATACTACTTATACATTACTGCTACCTTTTTCGGTGGAGGCGGTGGTTTTCTGTAAAATCCTTGTTTCGTATCATCGGGCCTCAAAGCTTCTTTAAGACTTCTCTTTGAATCTACCTCTGATAGAACAACGAAAAAATGATGGCATTTCTCGCACTTTACAAACCTTGTAGATGCTAACAAAAAAGATGTTCTTATATCCTGGATAATTATTGGCAATTTGTACATTTATTCTATGCAAACAAAGTTACACGTATTATGTACTTACACACAAAAGTTTCTACATGCGTACAGGGATCACCACATTTCGGACAAGTAAGCGTATTTTTTTTTCCTCCACCATTACCAACAGAAGATACTCCACCACTGGCATCTTTTCCTGGCGGAGTGGGTTCTGTGGGTGCTTTTCCTAATGCACTGCCAACTGTCAACGATCTCGAAACAGCCACTCTTACAATTTTGTGAACTGACATGGAAATAAATGATTATTCTCGACTTTGAATTAAAATAACAAAATGACTGGCAATAAATAAGTTGAAAGTATGGAATATATCACGTACTTACCATGATTTGCCACATGATTGGAAGATGCTATACGACCAGCGCTAATTAAGCAACAACGAACGCAACTCATCTTTGTTCTTTAATATCAAACGATATGCAAAAGTGGAGAAAAAGATATTGCGATAATTATTTCAGTTGCTCGAGAGAAGCCCTAAATTGGAACAAGATATATAGATCAATATAAATTGAACGAATTTTTTGTAGGAGATCTAAATACATTGAAACAGCTAATCTTAACTAAGTGCAACTAAACTATTGAAAAATAGTATAATTTTGTTATGTTACCCGTCTAATTCATGCGAAATTGTCAAACAAAAAATGCGATATAAAAAGGAAAAGAAAGTATATACGGTAAATTGTAGGAAATATTAACGAAATTTTATAAAAATTTTGTATGGATTTAGAGAGAAATTGAGGAGTACGAAATAAATTGGATGCTTGTTTCCTCCAACAACGAAGAAGGATAACGTTCTGGCTTTCGGTAACGAAAACATAATTGTGATGTATGCATCGGAAAGCAAAATACGACCATGGCTTGGCGAATGTCAAGGTAAAAATAAACATTAAAATAGCAGCTTGAAGTTAACGAAAGTACGAAAATATCGAAGATACTAACCTGGCAAAATAATAATAATGCATGAAATGTTGGCAATTATTCATAATTTATTAATTTGTGTGACGGGACGTGCAAAAAACGCCCAATGATCCAAAAAATCTTGTGCAAATGAATTACCGCGAACGGATCAGGGAAACAGATTAATTTAAAGACACAACCTTCTGACATATCGCATTACAAGGTGCAACAATCGTTTGAAGCCTGATTCAAGGTCATTGGTTGATTTCCCTCTGAAACTTTCCGATACTACATTTGTTGTTTTGAAGTTCGTTCGAAAACAAACAATGTTCAATTTACCTCCGTATTAATGAAACATTTATAAAGTATGAAAATGTTGAAGAATTATATGACATGATCTTGTACGCACGTACCTACATACGTGGCGAATATGTATATATGTTTCAGACAATCACGGTCACGATAAACTCTCTTACTAATGGCTGATACTTCTCTTAATAACTGAAATGTTACAATTGCTTCAAGTCCAAACGTTTACAAGTCCGTCTTTTAAACGGAGCAATTTTCGCGTATTCACTGTTAGATTTTGTCATCGAAGTTTATCATATCAACGTTCTTTAAACAAGCACACACTGCACGCAATGACGTTTCGTCGAAATAACGAAACGTCAGTACGTCTTTACGTATGGTCACTCGAGGGCGCTTGGCGTGTTGTGTTCCTTTACGTATGTGTGAATATATCTACACAGATGGTATAAAATATTTGAACGCGTGTCAATAATTGCAGTACTATTTACCTTGAAGTTGATTTCAATCAATTTTCCAAACAATTTCGACCAATCATAAATTTAGTTCAATGTTTTTCTCTATCCCTCCTCTCCTTCTATCCATTCCCCTTCCTTTCCATCCCATTTTTTTTGTTTCCCTCTCCTGCCTTCTGTAAGTGTTTAATTCATTTTATGCTATCACAAGTTGTGTTATTAGCCCACATATACATACTTATGTGCATACATATAATGTGTGTGTGTGTGTGTGTACGCGACAGAGGCGTACTCTGTGCACATGGATGTTGCTTAAAAACAAACAGGGAACAACATTGTTGCATCGTGCATTTGTTTTTCCGTTGATATTCTGTTATTCCCTTCGTTTTCAGATGTTAATGTACTACCAATTTGAAGAAACAAAGTGAAGAAAATGGAATTAAATAATGAGGTATGTTTTCAGTACACTTTTAATTTTTGTACAAATAAAAACGGTTTCACGGTTTCGCAGATCGTTTTATTACGGCAAATCGTCCGTCAGGCACGCATTTGTGTAATAAATAAATTGATTAGAGAAGGGAAAAGGTTACGTAGTAATCACGGTAACGAAAAACAATTGGAGAAGAATAAATATAAAGCAGATAAACTTTGGAGGGAAGTTTTTGCATTGAAACGTATAAAAGACGATGAGATATCGAGATTTGGAATTGTTAGCTTTGAAAATTTGCAGGAGATATTAGAAAATTCACAGACCGACGATGGCACTCGTGCTATGGCCAAAGTTGTTCGTCATAAATCTTTAAGTTTGAAAGTAGTAGAATTTCGGGAGAAATTTCCAAGTTACAAGGAATATATTTCGTGGAAGGAAAGGAAACATTCGTCGAAAAAGAAAAGAAACATTGTTACAGATTTGCCAGAAGAAAGTTTAAAAGAAGTAGGAATGGTGGATAGAAATGACGTGGCAAAAGAAGCAGCACATAAGGAGAATGTGAAAGATAGAAATATTGTTACTTATGTTACTCGCATACCTAGTGTAAAAAATAAAAAAGTGGATGAAACATATGGGAAATTAGTAGAAGAGAAAGAATCAGATAAGGAAGATATAGCAGGTAAAGGAAATACTGTGGAAATAGCAAAAATTCACGATGCAGAGGTGCAATCTGAAAATGGTGAAGAATCTAAGACTACGACCAAAGTGATTAGCAAGGAGGCCACTGTTAAGAGATTTACAGAAATTTTAGAAGATAGAAAAACAGAAGAAGAGAAAAGTGGTTTAGAAGAAATTAAGGAGCAACAGTTTTCTAACGAAACAGTAAAATTTACAAGGGAAATGGATGACTTTTTCTTAAATGCGGACGATGCAACTACATTTTCAAGCATTCCTGTGTTCTCTAGACAAGAAAATACAGACAATATATCGAATGTTAGTTCTGATGCATTTAAGTCAGATAGAATAAGAAGTAAAAAAGGTAAATTATATAATGAAAAAGTAAGGAAGGCAAACGGGAATGAAAGGATAGAAAAACTGAACAACAAGGATGTTTTTCATAATGGAAATGGTACACCAGAAAGGAGTATTACATATTGGAAAGAAAATAGAAAAGATGCAAAAGAGAAAGAAAGGAGCATTAAAAGCATAAATGTTGCGGAGAGTGTAAGTTTACATCCTTCTTGGGCTGCAAAAAAGAAACAGCAAAATATTTTGAAACAAGGGTTTCAAGGAAAAAAGATTAAATTTGAGGAAGACTGAGTATACGAATTTTCTAATTCTTCCATTGAACTCTTTTAGTCTATATAAAAATAAAGAAATAGTTGTACGTCAGTGTTGGCAAAAAACATCACTTAAATATATTTTTCATACATTCCCTCTAACCGATACACATGTACATTTGTTTAGGTGATAATTTGTATAAATGAAATGGAAGAAAGGCCCTAACGTGGTTTAACTAACTAACTAACTAACTAACTAACTAACTAGCTAACAGTTTCATAACTAAACTAATACAATTTATATGTAAGATTTTGATGAAAAAAAAATGAAATTGGTTTAAATTTGAATAAAAATGGTTGGACTGAAAATCAAATTACAATATAATACAGAAAAGTACACAGTAATATCATATAATAAGACATAATAATATTAAAACACATGTGTAGTAATGCTTTTTTTTAATTCAAATATACTAATTTGAAATGGATATACAAAATGGGTAAGAGGTTTTACAATAATGGCCGTATTGACGTTGATGGTGTATTTTAGTTTAAATCTATCTGCGTCCAGCGCTTGAAGATGCGTAATCTCTGTGAGACTTGTTTAACCGCCCTTGTAGCAATCGACGTTTCTGACGTTGGCAATCAATGGACATTTTGATCGCATACTGCATTGTAGTCGTTGTAATAGGAATATCATACAGCGTAGAGCGTTCCGAAGTATGCGAGTTACTCACGAGGTAAAACTTTGAGTAGACGCAAATGAAAATACATACATATATCGTTTGATTGGTCGTTGTTGTTCAACTAAAGTACACGTGGCGGGAAATGAAAGTGGGAAAAATTCAATACTATTGCTATTTTTTCACAATTAATCTTTGAACGTAACTTTTTATCCTTTGTTTCAACGTTTTGGTGAAACTGAATTTTCTGACGGCACTAAACGCGCAGACTGATTGTAACAGTTTGCGGTTGTTATATCGATCGAGATTTTTAGAAATTGCGTGTTTAACGATGACGTAGAAAAGTGAGCGTTCAAATTTGACGTTCGTTTCATTTTTGTCCAATTATATCCCCTTTAATCTTCGTAATCGTTCTTTCACTCTACATATTCTTGAGAGATTACCTAAGGAACGTATCATTTGTTGATTGTAGTTTTTTAAGTGCATATTTTTATGACTTTTTATATTATTTATAGTTTGAACGGACCTTCTGCACGATCTATTTTTAACGTATACGTACGTATATCCGTTCTTTATTATTTTCATATTGTGCGTTTGATAACACACATACATATGTATATTTTTTCAAGGTTAAGTTAAGAACTTGAATTCGTTGAAATGAATTTTCGTATAGAAATAAACTCGTAAATGTTTGCGTTAGGCAAATGTGTAATATCGTTCTCTTAACTTTCTTTTTTTTTCTCCTCTTTAATATGAAGAAAAGGAGGTAAATTTAACACGACTGGACTAATTTCTTTTCTTAAGAGACAAACACTAGAATGTCTGACACGAGATTCTAAATACGTATGATGCATTTCGAAATATTTAAAGAAAGAAAACCCTCAAAATGACAACTGGAATGAAACTCGAACAAACCTGTGCTTAGACCGTTCAACTACCATT
>NW_017100768.1:516214-525023 GCF_001263275.1 Habropoda laboriosa | reverse complement strand
TTTACTTTTTTGTGAGGATGAAGGAAGAGGAGAAGAGAAAATGATAGAAATTGATCGGATCAACCTTTTTTTTTTTTTGTCGGCTGTTCCGTAAAATTGACCGTTAGTGTGGTCGAGATGGAACACATCACGTTTAGTCAACCAGGATTACTTGTTCTTGGAAAGAGTACGTTGTTTTTCCGCATGCGTAACTAGTTGAGAATCCACTGGCAGACCTTTGCGTCGACGGACTGCATCTATGTACTTCTTAGCTCTATTCTCGCTGTCTGCTTTGTCACCGAAGTGAAGGTATTCCTCGTCGGTGGAAGGCGTCCAATAAGGGTCTTGCTCGATCACCTACCGTGCGAATAAGACGTTCACGTGTTATTCTCGGGACATTTGTCAGATATTTCGATGGCAGAAAATAAAAAATGATGCAAGATATGTAACTGTGTCTAAGGAACTGATATTCTTGAAAGTTTTCGTAAACATTGTAAAAGGGTTAGGTTAGGTTAGGTTAGGTAAGGTAAGAGAGATAAATGAATAAAGAAGGAATAGTAATGTAAATGGAGTGTTGCGAATGTAGTGTGTACGAAGAGTAGTTTGGTGAGTCAGATTTTTTTTTGAACGTTGGCGATGAAGGAAAGCGGAAAAATAGGAAGATTATAGGAAAAATAATTCCGTTTCCGTTATGGAAAAACTTGCCTCCCAATGACTGAAAACCAGTTGAGGACTGGCTAGCCCGGACGTTTGCGTTCGCAGTTCTCTGGCAAGTTGAAAACTCTCTGGTACAGGTAAGGTGGCGAGCACGCGAAATTGCCCACCAAATCCGAGAGCACTTTCCGCGGCGACCACACGGCCTTGTCTCTTTCCGAATGCTGCGTACAGTTTTCCTGAAAGAAATTCCAATTGTACTCACATATTACAGTCAATTTCAATACAGCGATTAAATCGTACGTTCAATGTTGAGAAACGAGACGTAGATATTTGAACCGATATGGTTGGAAATGGTATGGAAAATTTCAGTGGTTGGTTGATTCGATGGAAAGGTTTGAAATAGGAAATACGTAGCATGTGCACGGTTAATTGATAGTATGTAGATGAAGGAATGATTGGCTGGTCGCTCGAGATTATCCGGTAGGGCGGCGAAGACGTGTATACATATTGAGCAGAGTTGGAGAGTAAGAAGCATAGAGTTTCCGGTCGTAGGTTGCGGCACCTGTACTCACCTGCCCTCCGTCCTTCATCTTCTATCCTTCTCTGCACCGTCGCCGGTGCATGCAAGAATCTCCCCTTTTTTTACTCACTCGTGTGCGTGCACCTTTCCCCACTTACTATGCGTCAACCACAACCCTCGATTTCTAACTTTAGTTCCAATGCTGCGATCTCTCTCCTCCAACCTCGTCTATCTAACCCCCGACTTTCTACTCTACTCCCTTTCAACCTCCCCACCGAATAGTAACCGAGTCTTCTTACTCCCCTCTCTACGCGCTGAGAATTCATTCATGGCACACGCACGCATCCACACGCATCCACACACCAGTGGTTCTCTTCGAACGGAGAGACTATATGTAGTTCTCGAGAAAAGGTGGAAGAGAAAAAGGAACAGTATACAAAACGATAATATTATACATATACATACCCCGCGTGCGATCCTACGCGTACGTAGGGTACGATAAAGGTACTCTGTGCTATACTACGCTATACGCACGGTTTTGTGATCCGATCCTATCCGATTCAGCCCGATCAGATCGAATCTCGTTCCATTGGTTTGCACAAATCGACGAGTCGACGAGGAGCGAAGGGAAAGGAGCAAAGAAGAGTAAAGGGGAGAGAGAAAGTAGGAGTGAATGGAATCGCGGCCTCGATCAATGAAACAGCGATCCTCAACGCTCGACCTCTCTGGAAAATCTTTCACGACTTAATATTCCGATCTGTAATATTTTGGCCAGGCATTCTGTTTTCGTATCCTCTGAATACCACTTGCTATTTGAATACGTAGAGTTTATAGTAGTGAGGTGTTTGAAACATGGTGACGCTTGAGTCGATCTTGAGAAGCGCGCGAAACGCCCACACGGTTTACGCGTGTACGAGTACATACTTGGTACGTAGGCTGTCGGACGGATTGTTTTTCCCTTTTTCAATAACGCGATATTGCAATTTCGTAAAATGGTAATCGGTCGAGTAACATTTCGCCGTTCTTTCGTCCCCATGGACCGCCGAGACGGAGACGGAGACGGAGACGAAGTTGAAAGAAGGTAGAACGAGAAAAGAGGTTGAATGGAAGAGACAGGAAAAAGGAAAGGTCTGATACCAGCGTAGAGTGTAAAGAGGGGGAAAGGCGGCCGAAGAAAGATGTTGAAAAGAATGGAAAATAGAAAGGGGCAAGAGGGTGAGAGGAACGCGAAAGAGCACGGTGAAGCAGCGAGGAGAGGAAAGAGACGAGATGGAAAATAAAAGCGTGGAAGGGGAAGGGCGAGAGAGGACGAGAGAGGGAGAGAGAGAGAGAGAGAGAGAGAGAGAGAGAGAGAGAGAGAGAGAGAGGTGGAGCAAGAAAGGCCCAAGTAGTGCTCGGAGCCAGTGGTTGCATCTTGAAGAGAAAGGTGTATGGAAGGGAAGAAGAGAGCCAGTGAAGTGGAATGGTGTGGTGTGGTGTGGAGTGGAGTGGAGTGGAGTGGAGTGGAGTGGAATGAAGCGAAGTGAAGTGAAGTGGGATAGGGTGTGGTGGGGTGCATGGGGAATGGAGTGGCGTAAAGTGGAGTGGTGAAAGAAGAGCAGAGAGAAGGGAGTACTCATTCATGCTTTGCCTCTAGCTATTGGAAGTTCAGTTGAACGAATGATATAGGTTCGCGCGACACGAACGTTGCTCGAGCCGTTCGATCCTCGGACTGATATATTCGAAAATCAGAAGATAGAGAACGTGGAGAACGCAAGGACACGAGAACGTACAGTGCGAGGTGTATACGCGATTGGAGTAAAGGGAGACTGTTTTGGAGAGCGCGCAACGTCAACCACGGCTGTTGCGGCTGTTCTCATTGTCGCGTCGGTGAACGTGTTCCTTCGACGCGATAACGAACAGAAGAACGAACGAACGAACATACATTGGCATAACGGTTGAAAAGTGATCCGAATCTCGAAGTGGTTTATCATCTAATCGATCGATCGGATTTGCGCCAGAAGCGTTCTTTCGACTCGACTCGGCTGCACCCGATAACACGGGACAACATATTCGATTTGTGCAACGATATATCCGTTCCTTACTTTTCCGATTACGATCTTGTTTACCAGAGATTTAGCGCCGCTACGATGACTGAAACGATAAAAGGAATGTACTTTTGATGTATCGTAGAGTAGTGGTTGGCCGTTGGTGGTATGTGCGTACTTCACTACTACTTTGATCTGCAATTTTTCATTTCATTCGAGGAACGCCGTCCATAGTTCGCATCGCGATCTGGATATTCGTTGGGTGATCGGTGATCGCGACGATCACCGATCCTAAAAATACGCGTTCGTTTTCTATCGTTTACATCTTGGTTGAAGAAGAAGAAGGAAGAGGAAAAGGGGTTAAGAGAGGGATAGGATAGAAAGAGGAATCGCGTGCGCGCGAAAGGATGGCCGATTTGATCTGTTTCTTGTTGGCGATGTTCGGGCAACTGCTCGTTCGTGAAAGCAAGGGTAGCCTCCTTGGCGTAGAACTGGACGAAGCAGGTGAAAAGCTTCTCAACGAGTACTTGTCCCTCGCCGAGTTACAAGAATTTGAAGACACAGCGATCGAGCTCGACTTGATCGATCAGAAGAGGAAACATCGACCGGCGATGCACCAACAGCCTAGAGTTCTCTACCAAATCGGGGTAAGTGATCCACGTCTCGAAACGCCAAGTTACCGTTACGCGTATACGGTCTATCGAGATGCTGTCATATTATACTACGTAGTACCCTACATACTCATACACTACTTGCATATGTTTACGTAACGTTCTCCGTCTTTTTTCTCACGTTTTGGCCCGCTTTTATCCCAAATCAGATTATCCCTTTTCGGTCGAGGTGATTTTTCAAATATACATATGTATGTACCGAAATATGCGGCGCGGCGCCTACTCTCTGGATCATCTGTCACGATGTATACCTACTTACCTACGTAAGTAAGTACACGTGTTCATACATGCGTGCGCATGTGTAGCTAAAGAGGAGAACCAGGTGTCATTTTCACTGTGGCTATGAGAGAAGCGAGAGACGCGTGAGAACTTCCGGATGGGTCGCGCAGCCCTTCCGGTCCCTCTATTATCCCATTTTAGTTTGCTGCCACCGACGGTTTTAATATACGTACAATCTTCTGGGAACACATTCGGAGGAAGAGGTGGGGATCGAAGAAAGAGAAGGAAATATGAGAGAAGGAGGTTGCGGGGAGTGGGAAAAGCCCCCCGACGCGACGACCGATCGTTCTTATTTTGTCAAGTATTATTATACATACGTACTTACGTATTTTACATATGTATGTATATCGAAAGAGACTACTTATCGTTTAGATTGAACGTTTTCTTCTATTGCGATGAAATTGTTTGGCAAGGTGCATCGTAATAAGTATGTAGATAATAGGAGGAACGGGGAAAAAAGGAAAGAAGGGGATTCTGGTGATGAGGAGAATTTACGTAAAGCAGCCAGGGAATTTGAGGAGTTTAACTTAGGTGACCGAGCAGTGCGTAGATTGCGAGCGCGGAGTCGACAGGACGTACGTGATTGCCTCATTCAGCGGATTGACCGACGCCGTTTGAATAGTGTGGTTAGACCAGATGTCTATTCTTCAACGGAGAGGGGAGACACGTACATGTACCTCTTGAGCATGTTACAGAGCTTCCTTCGCTCCCTTTCTACCTCCCTTCTCCTGCCGAGTTTTGTTTTTTCATTCGCGACTCGACATTTCGACTAATCTACCTATACGTAATACAGGTACGATGTAACCAATTACCGGAAACCCGATCTTACGCCTATGTTTGTAAGTAGGTATTACGTTGCTTTGAATTTGCCAATTGATTGGTAAGATGAAAGTTGAAGGGGTCCTCCCTTTCTCGTCCTAAGGGGGGCAACCGTCGTGTAAAGATAGCAGGTGGAAATGGTATAATACTTACTCGTTACTTTCCCCTGAATCACGCACGGGCAATTTCATCCGAGTCCACCTGTTAGGGTGCGTAAGGAATAAAAATAGAGAGAATCGTGGAGGAAGGATCACGGATCGGTTGTTTGTCGATTTTCAGGACAGCGAGGACGAGTTGCCTGAATGCTCGGACCGAAGCGAAGTTTGCAGCAAGGTGGATTTATATGGGTCACCTTGGGTCGAGAGACAATGTCGTTGTCCGGATGGCCGTACCTGTCCTAGTAGTTTGTACGGAGACGACGGGCACACGATAGTCGATAAAACACGCCAGTACAAGCTATGCGAGCCAGTGAAACGTCTTCCCATCTGTCGCTACTTCAAGTTAGTCGCGATCCTCGCCTATAAGTCCTCTGTGTGTGCGCGCGTGTGTGAGTGAACGGAACGAATGAGAGAGCGATCAAACACCCGCCCTACACTCTATACATACTTACTTACAACCTACCTACTATAAGTAAGTACTTAACGTGTATAGTATACATATAGAGGGAAAATGGCCGTTTGCAGAGACGTCACATGGACCTTAGCTCCCGGAGGGGGGCCGGCGAACGCGACGGTTCAGCGGGTTTACTGCCGATGTCGACCGGGCAGTGTACCTTATCTAGTTCGAAGACAAGCCTACAGGTCTTCCGAGGGAAGTCCAGGATTTATTTATGCCTTCGCGTGCTCTCCCCAAAGCGTAAGTTTCCATTCGCGTCCCTTCTTATCTCTCAATTTCAAATCTCCTCCATTCGATTCACCTTCATCTTCTATAATAATATACGATACAGTAGACTCCCACTTATCCGGCTCCGCTTTAACCGGCCAATGGTTTCCGTAGAAACAGATTGTGATTTTTCTATAGCAGTAATGGGGACTTGGACGTAAGACAATCGACAACCGTTGCACATCAAACTCATCGTCAGCCATATCGAAGCTCATTATTCATTTCTTTATATAAATAATTGTTCAATGATATATTATATTTAGACTTTATGTGTGAATAATAAATACTATATAGATATATATGTATTTTTTATTGTATTTACTACCTACTATCCGGCCAGAGGCCTGGTCCCATATGGGCCGGTTAAGAGGGAGTCTACTGCATATATGTATGTACATGCTTACATATCAATTCGCATCTTGACAGATGGAGAAAAAAGAAACGACGACATAGTTGTGTTTTCTCAGGAAGATACTTGTTGTTGAGAATCTAACGAGGGAGAATGTGAGAAATCAGACGAAAACTATGGAAATGTCGTACTGTGTAAAAAATAATACATATAAGGCAAAGGGAGAAGATTTCTATACTTTGGGATTATTCGTATCGATTTGAAAATGAATGGACATTTCAGAGGCTGCGCTGCCAGCACAAGGAGCCATGTCGACTATTCACGGTAAGAAAGAGACGAAGCTCGCAGCTCGAAGAGGTGAACGCTTCGCCTCTGTGTCAGTGTCCAAAAGGTCATCGATGTCCTAGAAGGCACACCGATCCAGGCTCCCTTCCGGCAAGGTCCTACTCCGGCGTTCTGGAGATTAAAACGTACAGCGGATATTGCGTGCCTTCGCAGTCGCATCATTCTGAGGCGGTTTATACCGTTTAACGGAGCAGTGATTCTTGGAAAGGGGGAACGAGTCGACCAATCTACATACATATACGCCATCATTCGCCATATTTCCCATCGTACACGTATAGTCTCGAGTTTTCTCCAAATTTTCATTCGTCTGCTGCGTGTGCTGTGTCTGTGCCTGTATAAATCAGCCGCGACGATCTTTGCCTTTGGAGCATACGATTAAACGTGAGAACAGATAAATTAGCCTTTCGTTCGGTGGATCGTCGCGTGGATCGTCGATTTGAAACAGGAGTTTGAGAGTTTGGAAAAGAGCAGTTGTGAAATGTAACGTGAGGCCATTTACCAGGCCAGTTGAGGGGATTTCGATCCCGATGAAAGGTGGATCAAGTGTTACGTACATGTACTTGATATAAAAACATCCGGAAAGGAGATACGCGCAAATTGGACGTTGCGTTGGTCGCATTGTTCTTCAGGTTACGCTTATATGTTATATTTATAAACTAAGCGTTACTTGGAACATCTTTAACCATTGACATACGCTCGATCTGTTTTTGGCCACGATGTTATCTGTCAAATGTATTTCATATCATATTACTATGTACCTACGTAATATCGATCTTGTAAATATTTTATTCGTGAAAATAGCGAAATAAACGAATTTCATTTCACCATTACCCCACGCAAACACCTTTATCAACGTAGTCTCGTCGTTTTCGTATGTACATACTACGTATGCAAAATCGAATTTCGCGACGATCGATAACTTAGATGTTTGGTATACAGGCGGTTAGCGTGCTTCGAAATATGACGTTAGATGGCGAAACATTTTATAGTCCTATATCAAAGCCTTTCAGCCTCGCCGTCAGAGGGCTACGGAAACGGCAAGCAGTAGTACCTACAGCCAACAATAAGTATATACGTACACGTACTTGCATACATATGTGCATATACGTACGTTTAGATTATTGCAACAGTGTCCAAACTTACTTATCGTCTTACTTGACAGTGGCCGGCCAAACGATATTATTTAAAATTGCTATTTTAGTTTTCGAGTTAAACGCACATTTCCAAGTTTGTCTGTAAAGTCTGGAAATAAAGTCTGTTGTAAAAAAAATAATAGAAACGTACGCTTTAGGGCAGTAGAGGTAGTACGATAGAAGAAAAGAACGAAGAAAGAAATGTGGAATAACCGATGACATTTGGTTAACTATTTTCCGGTTAATTTCATAATTACCTCGTTGTCGATTTCTTGAAATTATCAGAGTAATGTACTATTTGTAGGAAAACTAATTGGAATTTCACTTGAACGTCCAGAAGAGAAAATTTTTTTGGTCCGAGCTTTAATGAAATTGAGGGAACGGGGGGCGATTGCGGCGCGGGAATTCAAATTAGATTTCCACGTACAGACAGCATCGGTATGTACCCAGGTTCATGGCTGTGTTAAAATGGCTACTTACTGTACACGTGTAGATCGAAGAGATCGCAACGTATGTATATAGTTGCATATTTCGATCGGAGAAGGAGGAAGCTTTAAAGGGAAAAGGTTGTACAGAGAAGGACGAGCGGAGCGAACAACCGAGCATGTTACAAATCTATCGTCGAAGTGAAGTTAGCCAAGAGAATGATTTCATGCTCGATATACAATATTTTTCCGGTATTCGATCGAACGCGCGTAAAGTAGCGGTACTACCGCACCGCTCCTCGCTCCTCTCTCCACTCCTCTCTCTACTCCTCTCCTCTTAATATGTACTTCCATTCGTTTCTGTTTTCGCTTTTTTCAGTAGCGCGAAGAACACAACCAACTCTCTCGTGCTTAGTAAACTCAACAGTTTATTTCAACGTGATAAAAGACATTTTTATCATTTTCACTCGAATCTATAATAAGGATATCCTATTATTAAATACATACATATGTGTATAATCGGTATAACGAGCAGAGCGTTCTTGTATCGTCACAAGGAAACGAGGTAAGAGAAATATGTTCACAGGCGATACGTGTAGAACGGTATTCGTACAAAGGAAAAAGAAATGGAGGGAAACGAGAGGCAAAACGAAAGGAAAATAAAGGGGGGAATATGAAGAAGGGAAAAAAGAAAGACTTTTCCTTTTCGTTTTCTCCAGTGGT
>NW_017100768.1:514904-516197 GCF_001263275.1 Habropoda laboriosa | reverse complement strand
GGTTCGCCGTGAGGAAAATCTCGGTTGTTGGTGGCGCGCGGTGCTAGACTCTCGATCCCTCTCCGCAAGGATGAGGACTCGCGGTGGTAGGTGTGCTTGTATATCCAGAATATCCGTTGAAGTATAGGTAGAGAAGTGTAGAGCGCGAGGAGTAGAGGAAGGTAGAGGATTGGCGGAGATGCAGCTTAGGATTCCACGCATAGTCAAGGGGTTTCTGGTTGGTTGGTAAGTGGAACTAGCCGGGACTCATAGGCAGCATGTCTCCTACGAGAGCTCGCAGTCCCATTCGAAACTCTGAAACGCGTCTAGGCATTCGTTCGCTTCTTCCTTCACGCAACTTCCCTCGTTAGCTTTGTTATTATCTCTCTCTCTCTTTCTCTCCTCCCTCTTTCGCTTTTGATATTCGATGGAACGATCGACGATGTGGAAAAACTCGAATAACTCCGCGGCCTGAATTACTCGAAACTGCACGGAAGAAGCAGTAGCGGAAGCAGTAGCGGTGGCAGAGGCAGAGGCAGAGGGAGAGGGAGAGAGAATATCGAGTGTTTGACATCGTGAGATTCGGATAGGATCGAAAGGATAGTAGATCGGGGGATCGATTTATCGCGTGTTTTTCGCGAGTGCGCGCACGACCATAGCTGAGCGCGTCTCTAACGGATCACGCAGCGCAGCGAGGAATCGAAACACTCGACGAGGACTAGATCGAGGCTGGACTGGGGGGGTCGGGGTCGAGGTCGAGACCCAGATCGCGATCAAGATCAAAGCCGAGCTCGTGCTTCGAAGAAGAGGGTGAGTCCAGGGACAATTTCTCCCAGAGTTTTTCTCATCTAACGATCGTATCGGGCCAGAGTAACTTTTCTCTTCCTAACCAACAACCATCTAATGGAAATGAAAGTAATCTGTATTGAGGAGTAATATTGATCAATTTGTAATCATTCGATTTAAAAGGTTTAAAGGGCTACTCGATTTTCTTGATCAGTCGGATACGAATAAGTTAATCGACTGATACGTATGTATGTTTCGTTTCGTTTTGTTGTACTTTTAACGCGAGGAAAATCTAAAGTATCGTTAACTTTCGATCGTTTAAACCCAGATAGAATAGAAGCTTCGAAGAGAAAGGGGGCGAGAAGAAAAGCTTAACAGGCCAATTAGCAAACTACGCGTTTGCGTGTTATAGCAGGTGATATATGCGTGCTCGCACGAGTGTCGCGATTGAATAACAGAAAAAGGCCTTTTTGGTAAGCTCATCGTATGAACGATAGTACCGTACGATTAAGCGTGTTTCTCTTTTGA
>NW_017100768.1:494924-514875 GCF_001263275.1 Habropoda laboriosa | reverse complement strand
ACAGCTTCGTAAGGCAAAGGAAGTAAGCGGTATAATTAATGGTCGAACGCGTTTTAATAAAGAAGATCGCGAGCGGGTGAACAACGTACGCAGAGTGTCGTATACACTTGTATACGTTAGCTGGTTCAGTCGATCTTACCGGTTGCTGCATACCACCGCGGCCTTGAACATGCAAAGAAAGATAACGGCTCGCGAGAAACGTACCAGCAGGTTAACCTAATTTCACCATATCCGCGTGGTGAATAATATCGCGCTATAATTATTGCCGCGGCATCCCGTAGGCGTCCTCGTGAAAACGAGTTGCGATTAGACCAATAATTCCATCCTACCGTTTTCACCCACGTCTTTCTTCCTTACAACCATCAATTTCACTTGACTAACCTCACACGATTTGTCGATTTTTTGGGAAAAAGTAAAAAGAGTAAAGGGGCCGATGTGGAGCGCGAGCTGGAAAAAGCACCGATACCGTTAAGGGAGCTTCAACTCTCCCTCTGTGTTCCCTCCCTCCCTCCCGGTTCTTTTGCTTATCACTTTCTTCCCTCCTTTCGCAACTCTTCCCCCGTACACACGGGCTACCAGTTCCTTCCCACTCTCGAGAAGAAGAAAAGACGGTATTGGTATTCTCTGTCTAGAGCGTGAAAGCTATGAAAGAAGCGTGAGAAACGAGGATATACGGGACAAGATTTCATGCGATCTCCTGTCGCATCTACCTCCGATCTGCTTCTCCTTTGCCGCACCACGGCAGACGAAACGCAGTCGGAGACACGAAAGCGAAACGATGCAAACGTAATCTTAAAGGGGAATATGCGATTATTAAATAATCGAAAGTGTCTATACAGAGAATGCTTATAAAGAAATATGAACGATGATCGTTCTTCGTTTCTAAAGAGTACGCTTCGAATTCGAGTTTCGGTATATAACACCGGCGTATAATAACCAGCGGTGGTTATACCATGCTATTTAACAATTATTTGATAATATTATTTATTCGATAATAATCAATTTTAGTAACGAATTTTAGGTGAGAGAAGGAAGCCATTTGGAGGAAATCGATCTGACGAAGAACGCTCCCCCTGTTTCTTCTTATCGATTCGAGATCTTGGAAAGAGATGAAGCTGATTACTATAGGAGCGATATGGTTGTTCGCGCTGACAGTCGGAAGCCTAGCATTGCCGTCGCAATCGCTGAATCATTCTCGGAGTGACGGCAAGTCGAAGCAAACGACACCGTCGTTGTTGTATTTCAACGAGAACGAACCTGCCAGTTTGGCAGTTGCGTCCAATAGTACTAGTAGCGGTGGCAATTTCATTGCTACCACTACAGGTAGCACTGGTAACGAGATTAAGAACGGTAGCAAAAATGCTTCGAAATTTCCTTTTGCAACCGTCCCTGCATTGTCATCTTCGTCGTCCGTGGTTCCCACGTCGACGAGTCGTAATATTCTCGTGAATATCATCGAACCGTCATCGTCGTCGTCGTCGTCGTCGTCGTCGATCGTAGAGTCCAGAACGGAATTAGAAGGCGAATGGAGCACGAGAACGAATACAATGAAACCGACGACTATAACGACGAACGCGAGTAATTTGAACACAGGCTCGAGCGCAACTCCCACCGAAGCTTCTTCGAGAACGATCGTTTCCATTCAAGATGCGAGCAGCACCTTCCTTTCTTCTTCGAAAAAATCCTCGACTGCGAGCTTCAACGAGTTTACGACTACACCTGCCTCGATTTCATCGAAGGAAACGCGAGAATCGCCTGGGAAAATTCGTCCTCAGATCAAACTGACCACCAACTACACCAGTCTCAGTGAAGTGAGTAAATTCTTCTCTTCATCTTTCTATTTCTTCTTCGATGCTTTTTACGGTTTCGATTCGAATATAAAATCGTCGCGTCGTCGTCGTCGCCGTCGTCGTCGTCGTCGTCGTCGTCGATCGTAGAGTCCAGAACGGAATTAGAAGGCGAATGGAGCACGAGAACGAATACAATGAAACCGACGACTATAACGACGAACGCGAGTAATTTGAACACAGGCTCGAGCGCAACTCCCACCGAAGCTTCTTCGAGAACGATCGTTTCCATTCAAGATGCGAGCAGCACCTTCCTTTCTTCTTCGAAAAAATCCTCGACTGCGAGCTTCAACGAGTTTACGACTACACCTGCCTCGATTTCATCGAAGGAAACGCGAGAATCGCCTGGGAAAATTCGTCCTCAGATCAAACTGACCACCAACTACACCAGTCTCAGTGAAGTGAGTAAATTCTTCTCTTCATCTTTCTATTTCTTCTTCGATGCTTTTTACGGTTTCGATTCGAATATAAAATCGTCGTTTTACCATGGTCGCCGATGCGTGCCCTAACAGATATCGAATGCATCTGTTTCTTCCAACGTTTCGTTTCTCTCGTCGATCGTTTTCGTGGTAAAGCTGCACAAAGAGACAACGCTGCCGAATCGATTCGCCGAAGGAAAATATACGTTTGCGACACTTTGCTACCCTTACAAAAAATTGCATATAGGTCGATCTAGAAAGTTACGAGGATTAAATGGCATGCGCATACTAAGCAAATGTGCGACATACATATTTGTTCCGCGTTAAATCATGGGTATACAATAGCAGTTGAGAAAGTAGTAATAATCTTACGAATCGCGCGCAGCTCGTTAAGAGTTGGCTGCCTCCGCGGTGAAACTGTGTTCCATCCATTTACATACATAAATAGGTACTCTCCCTTTTTACGATCGGCGCTGATGCGCGCTGAATCGAATTCGAGTGTGTAGAAAGAATAGAAAAAGGACGATTGGTCGAAACAGTTTACGAGAATTCTTTGTCGATCGTAAGCAATTTTCTCGGTGTACTTTTCGAGAAGATACGTTGTGTACGCGGAACGTTTCACGCGCAAAGTATAACTGTTTAAGCTATAACTACGTTTAACTATACCATAAGTACCGTAACGTACGCTGCGCTATAAAGCGGTTGAGTTTCACGGGTCAAAAGATGTGTCGTAACTAAGTCGTGCACACTTCACTCGACAGAACAAACTATTTTTCTCCATCGTTAAACACGATCGCTCTTCTTATCTTCTTTCGGAACCCCTTTCAAATCGAAACTCGTGTTACGAGTATTATTATTTGTTGAGAAAAACCAACTGAGAAGTAGGACGCGTTTCCTCGGAAAATCTTCTTGCAATCTCCACAGTTTCACAGTTTCATCGCTTCCCTTATTCGTACGATTTCATTCTTTGAACTTATTCACGGTACAAGTTACAACGAATATCAATGTTTCCCCGAGATTCTTTCCACACATTTAACAACACATTCGTTTACCGATACCCGGTAATTATTTTAACAGGGATCGCGCGTCGCGTGTTTCCCAGAGAAAACGATCGCCTTTGTACACATCCTTCGAATTAGAATTAGCGATATCGACGAAATGGGATGGCATTGGATGTGAAACGGTGGTATAGTAAGAATCTCTACTTTACACCGACAATTAATAATTATTTATGGTCTAATAAATAAGAAGGAAATAACAAGAAAGTGCAACTGATGCGGAATTCCGGGTACAGAGGTATTTTAACGGGCAGCGACATCCTATCGCGTCTTGCTCGACAAGAAGCGTGCGTTCTTTAATACATAGGTCCAACCTAGGTTCGTTCGCCTCGTAGAAATAACGACACGCTCGAGTCGTGGTACGGTGTGAACGTTGTCACTTTACTGTACGAGTATTATATTATATTACATGTATATTTGTCGGAAACACACGATTGGTCGTAGTAAAGGAAATTATATTCGATAATGCATAATGATAACAGAGTGCACAATGATAAATGACTATTAGTCTGAGAGCAACGTTTGCTTATGCAATAACGAGCAATAAGTTCTTTCGTTCGTGGGATGATTGCTTCCATCCTGACTAGACTGTCCAATCTAACCAACTAATTTCTTCTGCCTAAGGAAACCATTTAAAACGTGATTATCATTTACGGGTAGATGGATGGATGGAGAGCGAAGGACTGGTTATTTGGCATTACTCGGCAAAATTGGCGCAAGAAATATAGTCGATTTCCAGCTGCGCGAAATGAAAATTCTAAATGAAATACCGTCTCGTTACTTTCACGATAAATTACCATTTATAACTATCCTTGACTGTCATTTATCACCACACATTTTTCCAAATTTTCCATAACTAATTAAAGGATACAAAGGTATAAAAAAGTGAAGATCTCATTTCGTATTTAGTCACGAATTTCGATTACCTCTCGTTGATTGCTAGATATAAAATACAACTTGGGAAAAGCTTCAATTACTCTAAAAGGAGGAGGATCCGCTTTGTCGTCAAAATAGAAGGTCGTGGATGCAAAAGTTCCAACTACATACATATTTCAAGCTTTTCTTTTTATCGGCAATTTAAACGGTCGCACCTTTTCATTTGTGGTCGGCATTGTTCTATTTTATTACTAGACTGGAGATTAAGAAAATGGTTCTCAGTATAGTCAGATAAGTCTGCCGAAATAAAGTTGCAAGGATGTAAGATCGAAATATGGTAGCTGTGCGTTTCAACGTGGTTATTAAATATCGAACACGTCGTTCGAGCTGGAATATTCGAATTAAGCACCGTTCCAAGTTTTTTAGGAGATTGTCGCGTTGCTCGCTTTAGCATTTGAAAAGGAGGGCAGCAAGTGTTCATGACCGTGACGTGCGAGTGGATCGACCGATGTTAATATCGGTAGTGGAACGTGACGATACCAAAACAAGCAGAAAAGAATGAAAAGTAGAAGAAGAGGTGGGGCAGAGGGGTGAGGAACAAGAGAAGGGTAAAAGAGGAATCGAACGAGTTTGCTACATGATTCCGTTTGCGACCCGTTTAACTTAACATTCCTACAAATTACATTATTACACCGATCCATTCTCCCTCGCTTCCCCACCTTTTTTCCTTTTAATTAGCAATTACCAGTGGAGAGATTTCTTGAAAAACATCTATCGGTAAATGGATCAGTTTTGCTCGTAGAGTTTTCTTATTTCACGACGACATTGATACGTTTAACTAGACCAGCTCGAATCGATTAAGGTGAAAGTGTACCGATCGGCGTACCGATAGTCCTTTCCCGATCACGATAACGATAACGACGATGTCGACGATCATGATGACGACGACGATATGCATTAATCGTTCGATCAACATTATATTCGACGGAAAATTCGAATCCGATCGGTTAGCGCAGCTAGAACGGAACTTTGTAACGGAAAGAAGGAAAAACCGATGATACAATAGTTGTTGAAACGGTTCTTTGTCCGTAACATAAAACCAATTACTCGAAGCGTTGAAAAGATTCTTCGAGCACGGTAAATAGAAAGTGGCGAGAATGGGTATCGGCATCAGCATTGCCATTGTCATTTACTTGGAGCGGTTCCTTTTAGCTTCATTTTAGTGGATTTGCTCTGTATACAGATACCTAGTAGGTAGAGAGATAAGATTAATCGAATGGATGGATTTGCAGACGGGTGTACGGCTACCGGAGGGTGCAAGCGCAGCCCTTGCGAAACCGACCAAGTATCACTACTATCCGCACAATCATCCGATTGAACTTTACTCAGCCTCTGTGCGCTTGTCCAGGAAGATACCGCGACCCTTGCAGCGCCTCTCTCGACAGCGACGATCTCCACACTACGGAGCTGGTCACCGACCCTCGAACCAAGGTTAGTCGCCTTACCCTCTCTCCGCTCTTTACTACCATCTCCTTTCCTCTAAACAGTCCACTAGCTGTCAGCTTCTCCTTTTCGTTACACGGCAAATCCAAGCGGACCTAATTACTACGCTTTCTGTCTAAAGCATCCGATATTTTTCAAAGAATCATCATTCTAATATAGTAGATTATTAGTCTGCTAGATTAAAAAGCTGATGTATCGGAGAAATTATTGAAGCGCGTAGAAAGCTAACGTATATGTACGCTTCGTTATGTAGGATTCTGGAACGATCCTAGAGTCGCGTAGGTGTTTGGTCGTGGCGAAAACGAGTTCTCTCTTTCTCCTCGTTACACTTCTTGTACTACACGTCGTGATTGTTTGTCTTAGAAATCAGATGAATGAAGCACGCACACCTAT
Source organism: Habropoda laboriosa (assembly GCF_001263275.1). Classification (NCBI taxonomy): domain Eukaryota; kingdom Metazoa; phylum Arthropoda; class Insecta; order Hymenoptera; family Apidae; genus Habropoda; species Habropoda laboriosa. Next base: position 508,779 of record NW_017100768.1, on the reverse strand, counting down.
CGTTTTGTCTCGAACCTAAATTAGTAAGAGAACAAGTATCGAATTGCACGAGGAGCGACGATAGAGTTTCAGACGAAAGACTGAATCACGATACACGATAATCGAACATTCCTATTCGTTTTAGGCTCTCACGTTGGTGAAAACATGCGAACCAGTGGCGGAAATGCGCGAGTGTAGGACGCCAAGAGACTGGTCTCTTCTCGCGCTACAAAACGTGCGAACAGGAAAGTCTCATTACCTTGTAATATGCCGCTGCCCTGACTCCAATATTCTGGGTAAGTGGTGGATACATATCTGGTGCCGCCGCGCCGGTTTTTATATGCAGATTTCTCTGTTACGTGTACATATAGAGGGTCCTATGAGTCACGATCAACCGACATACGCCAGTGTGCCAGGGATCCGCGTTTACGGGATGATGTGCGTGCAAGGGAACCGAAGAGGACGGCCGCTGCGGTATACGCGCAGTCTTTCAGGTATTCCCCATAGAAAATTTCTATAAATGCGTGTTTCTTCTACTCGTGAATATCGCCAGTGTCGAGTGAAAACAGTCGATCAACGAGTTTCCTCATTGTTCGCAGATCATTCCCAACGAGAAATCGGCGAGGACTTGGCCATGTACAATGGCAAAGAAGAAACGAGCGAACGATTAAGCTTTCCATGGTACAAAGTGCAACAGCTAATGAACACTGTTGTTTGGGATTAGATACGTTAGCTAATGAAACGTCGAGAATTCTTCGTCGTTGAACCGCGCGACACGCAATCTGCTTAGCTCAACATTCCACTCTTTATTTATTAAGCATCTCGCTTCGCTTTGCTTCGCTTGTTTCCTTTTTCATTTATCAAACCCACCACCTCTTTCTTACATTTATTTATGGACGTTTAATTGTAACTGTGACTAATTGTAACATCGAGTGAAAATCGAGATATCTCGTTTATCCGATGGACGATCGAGTGCAGCAAGCTTCAAAGTAGCTATGTAATTATCGTATCACGCAATACGAATCTCTCTCTCTCTCTCTCTCCTTCTTCGTAATACAATCAAATAAAATAACAGCGAATATTAAGTGCCTAGTACATTATCATACGTATGGTAGGTTAAATATTGCTTTAAAACGATAAATCAATAAAGTAGATTTTAATCGCGTTATATGTATGTATACCACGTGTACGTCGATAATAGAAAACATTCGAGCAACGTAAAATTATTATACTACCGTGTTCACTCTGGCAGTAATATTTTTTTCAATTCCCTGCTGATTGCACACCTAAAGGTGGCTTTTCGTTTGCTATTTAGATACGTAATCGTGTTCGTGATGTCAGCAGAAGCAACTAGTATTAACTCTTGATTGACTTAACCACAAGCTCTGGACCGCAAAATCCATTGGCCGCTAAAATTCTTGTGGTTAGGTCCACGTTATATGTACCTTAACGATGGACGGAACAGGCAAAGAACGTACAAATCTCGCAAAACTGTTCCTCCAAAGAAACTTTCCGCACTTATCACTTTCCGTACGAAAGACAGAGGAGAAGGAGGAGGAGGAGGAGGAGGAATGAAGTTTTTCGTTACCCTTGTTAAAAAGTACCACGTTAGGTGGTCGTAAAGCCGAAAATGATGGTTACGTGATATTGCACATCGCCAGATATGCGCATCGTTTCTATCCGAACCGTATATTTTACATAAGTACATACATACAGGGCCGCCCGCGTTTATACTTCTCGAGACCGTAGGCGCAAGCAACATCGTTACAAATTTTTTCTTTTTAAGTTTATTCTTGAACAATGATTTATTCTTAATAAGATAAAAATAACGCAACATTGGTATACATAGCCAAACGTTTTATCGGCCGGGAATGTCCTTGCAGATACTCCAAGGGACCTACACGGGACCTACCCGAGCTGCATAGGATTTTCTGAGACCCTTCTAGACGATATGTTTTTTATGTTGTTTGTGAGGTTATAAAATCTGCCCCCCTAAGAGTGAGCTTGCGCCTAACGCGCCTTATGATAAATGCGACCGACCCTGCATACATGGTGTGAAAGTGATGTAAGAAGCAAGAAACTCCCATCCTTGATAAAACTAAGACTTACCCAGTACGTCCGAATTGACTAGAACGCTGCAGCTATACATGGGTGTGACTAGTCGAGGATGTCTAGAATTAAACGCACGTCGACAAGCTTCTTTGCATGCTGACATCAAATGACCACTCAGGTGTCCTTGATTTTGCCCGCTGTTTTCACTAACGACACATATACAATTTTTCCCTTAATTAATATTTCATACTCCCACTTCTTTGAACGAACGAAAGCGAAATGGAACGAAACGAAATGTAAAAGTGTAGGAAAGGAAAGGATGAAGACATATAAGTAAGTACGTAAGTATGTATACATATGTACCTTTGGTAATCTTGAGAAATTTCCCACTTCTTCAAGACAAAGCAGACACCCATCATAGGCTCTTCGCACAAAGGTCCGGCAAGCGTTGCCAATTGAAAGCCGTTCACCATACTGCTTTCGTATCTGGTACACATCAGAAATACTGTTACGCGCTTTAATAACATAATACCCCGCGATAATAACATGTTACACGTATCATAATGCAGTCGAAAAATTGAACCTGTCACAGCTATTATCGCGATAAATCGAGAAAAATCGTGTTTATAGTAATAATTAACGATAGTAGCTTCTACGAAACTACCCACTAAACAGTGCTGATGTTGAGAGATACTCACGGAGCACGTAAATCTGCAGACTTTGTGTGTCTCTTCCAAAATTTTCTTTGCTCGTAATCGGTTTCGTTTAAGAAAATATTAGGACCGCAATTCCGTGGCCCGAACGACCATATTTTATCCAACATGTCCTCTTGATCCGCTTCTCGGAACGCAGTCGCCAGTTCGGTTTTGAACGATTCCAACGCCCTTTCTTTTCTCTCGGACATCGAATGCGAGAATTCCGCAACCTGGTGGTTCGTAGGTGGTTTTCCACTACTTTCCTCTTCCCTTTCCGAACCCGATTTACCGTAATGATGATAGAACGCTTTTATCAGATCCACGTTCTTTTCCAAGATCTTGGTCACTTTGTCCGGCAAAGGTCTCGCGTCTATTTCAAAGTAACACTGTCGATTCGGTGTCCAACTGCCGAAATGAACGTCCTCCAGTTTTTTTTTCTCTTCGATCGCCTCGTTCACCATATCGACTTTCGGGGGAGGCACCACCGTTTCTCTAAAGGGCACGATCGGTTCCGATACGTTTACGTCAACCTTGGCATACCGTAACTTCAAATCTTCCAAGCATCTTTCCAAATGCACTTCCCCGGCGGTGCTCAGTACAATTTCCCCGCTTTCTTGAATACGAACAATCGCACAAGCGTCCGCCTGGTTCAGTAATTTCAGCCCGTTGATCAGCGGTTGCAAATCGTTGGGATGTTTTGGCTCAAGGGCTACGTGCATTATAGGGACACCGAGCGATGTCAACTCGGAAAAGGACGGACAGGCGACGGTGCTTGAAAGAGTAGCTGTTTTTAACACGTGTTCCTCGAGCTCGCCGATTCCAAATACATTACCAGCAGTCACCTTTTCCGTGGGTTCTAATTCTCTGCCCATTAAAAGGTACAGTTTTTCTATGGTCACTTTAGTTATATACCTTCCAGGCTTCAAATCTTTCAGCGTCGTGCTTTCGTTCTCTACCGGTGGCTCGCCCGCTCTCTGGCGTTTCAATACTTCCCGGGGATCGTGTTTTGGTCCTAGAACGTACACGGTGCTTCCTATTCTCAGTGTTCCAGAATATATTCTGGCGAACGCTATCAACGCAGTTTCCGAGCTTTCTTCTCCCTCTTCGTTCGTCATACTTCTATTCACGTTTTCTTCTTGCGCACTTTGAACGGTGGTGTTGTTCACGTTATGTTGCGCCGTCGTCGTTGTCGTCGTCGTCGTTGTCGTCGTTGTCGTCGTTGTCGTCGCCGCCGCCGCCGCCGCCGCTTCTTCATTCATAATTCTTTCCGCGTGTTTCATTCGTGCGATTAATCTTCGTTGAACCAATTCTTCCGGAGTCAGCGGTTTCGGTTTATTCTCAGGTAACATTTTCTTTTCCACTGGGAACATCTTTGAAATGAAGACAACGACAGGGGAATCTGGGGATGGATCGCAAGCTAAAAATGTGTCTTTCAATTGTTGCGTTTCCTCTGGCAACGTGGAGAAATCATAATTGCCACTTAACAAACGTTCTACCTTTTCCGAAGTTAAATGATGCGGTGCAGGAACGTTTTCGCATATGGCGTCGAGACATGCGCAAGCCAATGGTAGCCACTGAGAGCAAACAGCTTGTAATTGAGCCTTACAATCCGTATGCCTCAAATCTCTCGTTGTTAACTTAATGTCTAGTTTCTCAGCCATCGTGGCCACTTTTTCTTTGTCCTTCCGTGCAGTTATCGTTTCGTACAAAGTCCAAAGATTGTCCAAAATAAGTTGAACGAATAAGGGCTTCTTTGCTTTCTCCTGAGCTCCCTTCATTATCCTTTTTTTCTTGCTGTTCACGTAATAGTCTCCCCAAAGCGTTTTCGACAAAATTTTTTCGTTGAAGCCTAATTTGATGGAAAATATCTTGGCAAATTCTTTCACGCCAAATCCCCAACCATCGGTTGCACTGGAAAATAAAACGTTACCTTGGTCCGGAGAAAAGTATAAATTAGAATCGTCCATCTCTTCCAACGCAGACTGCCAGTCTGTTAGATTCCTTTCGGATACACTTTCGCTACTTTCCTTTTTCAGTTCTTCCTTTTCTTCACGTTCCATTATGTCACTGGCGAATAACTCTCCCATTACAGCATTGACCTGCTCCAAAACTTGAGTCAAATGCACGTAAGCATCCAACGGAGACAATTTCATTTCTGTGATTAATCTGTCAATTTTATTCAATACCAAGATTGGTTTTAATCCTTCCATGTAAGAGATGGACAAAGCGCTACGTGTTTGTGGACATACACCTTCTACCACATCTATCACGATAATGGCCCCGTCGCAAAGTCTAACAGCAGTTGAAACTTCCGAAGCGAAATCTACATGGCCTGGAGAATCTATTACATTAATAGCAAACTCTTGACGGTTGTACTTGTGATAGAGAGTAATCAAGCTGGATTTCATGGTAATTCCTCTAAGTTGCTCGTCTGGACGACTATCCAAGTATCGTAGTTTACCGGCAAGTTTACCAGAGATGATTCCATTGCTAGCAACGAAAGAATCAGCCAAAGTAGTTTTCCCATGGTCGACGTGAGCTAATATACAAATGTTTCGAATATTAGCTGGGTTACTTTGAATTTCGTTTAATTTTTCAGGACTGACGAGACGCATTCTGTGATCAATTTGTCAATGAACGTAAATAATATAAACGTTCTAAGCATTAACACGTGCAAGTAGAGAATACGAGAAGGACACGAAACTGAAACGTTAAGGCTCGTACGATAAACGACAGCGTGAAATTTATCGAAATGAACGAAGAAGAAACGGCGGTAAGCACAGCACGTCGAGAAAATCAAGTCCCAACGTACAATATTAATATACTTTGGCAGATACCGATGCACCTATGAATATACTATATACTTGTAAAAGGTAATAGTAAACACTATTTCACTTTATTCTGTTTCCACAGTACGTAACGTTCGACAAACACAAGAATATATCGTAACCTTGTTGACATCGTCTTCGTCGTCCACAGCATACCACTTGTTTCAGTCGCTTAATCAGCAACGTGAATAGATTATTGGTCAACAATTGACCGTTGTAGCTGTTCTTTCTCCTGTTAATCTCTGCGAACATATATTCGTTAAAGGAAAAACCTGCTTGACACTTTTTCTTATCCTTGCAGGTTAGGACCATTAATGAAATACCGGTTCGCCTCCTGATTCACTTTTCTTTCAATTCCTCTTCTTACAACGGAACACCGTTTCCCCACTCTTTACGGAAAATGAATTTTCTTTTTATCGATGCATCGTTTGAAAAACTTGAGCAGAAAATGGTAAACGTATCGACGATTTAGCATGCAACGAACATCACGTAAGTGCCTGTAACACACATGTGGCAACTGCTCGAATTGCTTTTATCTCGTAATTTTCGTTTCGTCAGAAGGCAAATTTTTTTCGTTCGAAGATAAGTGAAATTCACCGGCAATTACGTTATTCGAAACCGGATCGAAATTGTATCGAAACTTTCTAGAAAAGAACTTGAGATACCAGACATGCGTTATTCACTCGTGTTACGACGAACGCACATGCGTACAAACTCGCGTTTTACGCCATCTCTGATTATTCTCGTTATCAAAGAGAAGAAAACGCGTGTATACTGTTTGATATGATAAACGACGAGAGACCCGGTTCGAGGGTTATTTCTATTCCATTTTTCCTTCTTTCTTCCTTTCATTTTCTTATATATAGATGCATACATACATACATACATACATACATACATACATACATACATACATATATACATACATACGTACGTACGTACATGTACGAGTTTCAATTTACTAGACGTGATTCAATTGACTGCGATAATATTATCTTGTATAGATAAGTTGGTTCGCTTCTTTATCAATTTGAGTAACGATAAGTGACATATGTACATAAACTTAACCAAAAAATCAAATCTTTTATTGTATAATACGTATGTATGTAGTTATGTATCTTTTGTATGTACTCTTCTCGCTTCTCTTTTATATTTACACGTTTATTTATTTACTCATTTATATTATACACAGTTCCATATACACAGGGCTTTTCTTGCTCTGTTAATTTTCTGTGGTAATACAGCAGGTATTAGAGATTTTTCTTGAAATTATACTTGTTTGAATTGTCGCGAAGATTCCTACGATTTAGCCATATCTAAAGAGCATTGAAATTTCCTTTATTTTCTTTGGAGTAAAACGAAAGGATATAAATAAATACATATGCAATATAAATGGCTTTCGAGGAGATATTTTCAGTAGAAAGGATTAGTTTTCGTGTGAAAATGAAAAAGGATAAAATAAAACGGTCACATGCATACTTAATTTTTCTTGATAACAATTATAAATAGAAAACATGCTGTATGTACAAACGATTTAACAATTTAACTAAAGAAAAGAGTTATCGAAAGACATAAAAGGCGACATTTTCGACCCATTAGCGTACAATGTAATTTCATTAACAAGTAGAACGTTCGACTTGAAATTACACGTAGGATCGCTTATATAGGATCCCATGGGGATGTGTTTCACTATATAAAGTATTTTCATATCCACTACCGTAACTGAAGGAAGAGAGCATTATCTGTGAAAAAGGTTATTTGGCAGAAAGCGATGGCTCTTTCTTTAGCGAATCTATTTCTCTATTTTTCTTGGCCAAGGCACGATTTCTTATGGTACACATGGTTCTCGAGATTAACCACAGCGCTCCTTTCTCGCAAACGCAACGTAATCCGTGGACAAAACCGGTCATGAGCAGGTGCGGAGGGTAGCCGGTTGTACAGGCTTCGAGACCGATCGTTTTTAAAGAAGCCTCTACGAATTTCTCTGCCGTTGGTGCCATCCATGTCGGTTTTCTGAAATGAAAAATGAAATATTTATATGTTTACATACATATATGGCTCCTCCGTATGCATATTCAAGATGGGAAGACAATGAAACGGAAGTCGCTTACTTGATCTTTGACATCTTGGTGGCCACCGGGCCAGGAGTGACGCATTGAACGGTCACTCCGTTCGGTTCGGCTTCTGCGGCCAAATCGTAACTGAGTTTCACGATGTAGGCTTTGCTTGCGGCATATACCGCTAAATAAGGAGCTGGTATCACTGCTAACGCCGAACCGATATTTATCAAAACTCCTTTCTTGCGGCGTAACATTTGAGGGAGAAGGGCCCTCGAGATTCCTGTTACCGCCGCAACGTTTAGCTGCAAGATTGTCGCCAAACGTTCTTCGGAGATGTTGGTGAAGAGATCCGGATGGTCGTAACTAGCCCCGGCATTGTTCACGACCACAGCCAACTGTCGAGAACGGTAATTTCCAGATCGTATAAATAAACAAATAAATAAATAAATATATAGGTATGGAGGAGGAGGAGGAGAAAAGAAGGATACCTCAAGCTCCTCGGTGGCTTTAGCGACCTTGGAGTAAACCGCTTGTCCCTCGGTCAAGTCAGCTTCCACGGTTCGAACGTCGACTCCGTAGCGTTGCTTGATCTCTGCAGAGACCTCCTCAAGTTTGGACTGGGACCGTGCAACCAGTACGATGTCCAAACCCTTGCTGGCGAACTGTTCCACGTACGCTTTTCCAATGCCACTGGTAGCACCTGTGATCACTGCCCAGCTGCCCTGCGACCTCAGGTTGATGCCGAAACCGAAGCTGGGTCCTATCAGTTTTTTCCATACGAGAAGGCTGACTCGTAATAAAATTCGTAGTCCAATCGCTGCTAACGCGACCAGCGAGATTTTTTCCCAACACGTCAACGTCATCCTGGAAACGATGGAAAAGTGAACTGGCAGCAGCAAGTTCCGTAATTGTTTTACCGCGCCGCGACACGATTACACGATTTTAACTCTAGAATAGCCGTAAGCGCGCGCCTCTATCGATATCGTATAAAAGTGTATGCTATTTGCCGCACGAGTGTGTTCCTTCGAATTGCCACCACTATTCTCCCCCCGTCTGCGATAACGCGCGATCGACCAACTTGCCAGGTTATTACCGATTACGCTGATCACGGTCGAGACATTGTCACGACCTAATGTCACCTTATGACGCGACGGCGATAAAAATGTTTTTTACATTAGCTAGCCTTTTCTATGCAAAATCTTTTTCTTTCTTGCATATTTAAGTATCTGTTCCACGATAGATAGATCTAAGTATCGCACGTACGTACAAGGAAAAAATAGAACCGAAAGTTCAGCAGCACGACGAGCAGCACCAACTACTTACATACATACGTACAGAGTATTGCCAGTGGAAGGACTAATGCCTGTACTTAATCATCTTTCGATAGAAAGAAAGACTAATTTACTTATTCCTAGGACTTTCTTTCCAAGTGTACATGTTTACTTTTGCATACCGGGAATGCATAATACCGAGTCGTTATCGAACGAGTCGGCGCATGTGGACACGTGAATGTTAATAAACCGTGCAATTGACGCTACTCGGTTACCTAACGATGCAAATATATCAGCGAAACTACATATTTGGATAAGCGGACAAGGAGAACAGAGTAAAAACTCTGTACGTTGTTGGCCGGTTTTTGGAATTTCTCGGAGAGATCGATATGCATTTACCTGTATTCGATATCACCGAGATTGATCGTTCACGTGAATGATGGTGGTGGTGGTGGTGGTGTTTCTCTTCGGCAGGATAGAAACGCTGTCGCAGCCTCGAAACGATTACGTTCATTAATGGAGATGCTTTTGAAACGGAGGAGGATCGACGCACTCGCGGCTATGCTTCTTGTGCACGAGAACTGTTCGAAACGGACGAGTCGAAAATAGTTGACCCGGAATAGCGGAGAGAAGTGAACGACCAGGTGGCTAGAACCGAACTCGGATCGCGGAAGAGAATCAGGAACAGAGAGTAGGAAAGGAGAGAAAGCGGAAAAGGGTTGAGAGAGAGAGGAAGACGGGGAGCGGGGGTAAAGAGAGAAGGAGCACCACGGTCGATCGTAGCGGAAAGAACGTCGTTGCGGAGTTTGCGCGGGCGCGGGCGCAGACCGCGGATGTGAATTTACACGAAGGCGAAGGAGGCAATGTCACGGCTAGGCTATCCCAGAAGAAGAAAGTCGTCGCGCCGCGGAAGTAGGAGAGGGAAACGGTGAACTTTTTCTTTGACACACTTGGCTCGATACTCTCGTGTAACGTGTACCCTTTTGAAAAAGTGGAATACATACCGCAGTAGCTCTCTCCAATTATGTTGCTCCTACGAATACCTACATACGTACTTAGATAATAAGTGGACAATAAGTGATATCGTTTGAAAATTACACGAGTTTCTTTCTCTTTTTTTCTTCCTTTTTCACTTCTTTACATTTACCTGGGCATTTAGGTTAATACAATATATTCGTTGCCGAAAGTCGGTTGCGTTCGCGAATAACTCTGGAAGATTTTCTTTCGAAAAGTGAAATAGACGTTGCTCAAGTACGTAAATCGTCAGTTTTGATCAACTTCTCCGACTGATCGGGGTTAATCGTGCTCCCCTTGGTTCCCGTTTTAACCACACGTCGGCCAATTAGCATGGTAGCATTACGATCCGCTTGATGCATAGTTTGGAGGTGAAAACGTCTCCAGAGCAGAGCGTTCGTGTCCACGGATTTCGTCCAATCCTGCCATTCTCCGCGAGTGACCATCCGCTTCTCACTTTCCATTTGGAATATCTGTTCGATCACGGTCCGCAACCATACGTTCCAATCCTTGGCGACGTCGCTAATGTACTCCAGCCATCTGGTCCAGTCTCGAATTTCTTTCGACTCTACCTCCGGCATGTACTGTTCCATGAACGCCAGCTGCGATTTACTCAGAATCGATCTTAACCAATTCGCCATCTTTCCGCACACTACGTTCACAACGGTCTTCAGTTCGTCTGTTAAGAGATCCGGATCTTCCAGCATCACGATATTGGTCAACTTATCGTAAATTGCCCGATGTATTCCGTTCGTTATAGGATCTTCGCCTGTATTTTCCGGCGAACTTTCGATCATCTTGTAAATAGTGTCGATAATTTTGTCGAACGTGAGGAAAGGAAGGTCGGATTTAAGTAACTCCTCCAGACCCTTCAGAATCTCGCTTTCTTTCGGAGGTCTAGCTTCTACTCTGCTTGGAACTTTTTCTTTCGGTACCTCCACCACTTCTTCAACTTCTTCTCCTGCTCCTACTTCCTCTCCTTCTTCTTCTTCTTTCGGTACCTCCACCACTTCTTCAACTTCTTCCCCTGCTCCTACTTCCATTTCTAACTCATCCGTCTCCATTTCTGCTAACGCTTCCACTTCTGCTTCTTTTTCTCCTTCTGCTAATGCCGCTACTTCTGAGGCAGAAAGCAAGTCAACTTGCGATTTTTCCTCTATATCTTCCACTATGTCAGCCGGTGGTGCACCCGTTGCTTCTACTTCTGTTTCCCTAACTTCCACAGTAGCTTCTACTTCTGCTTCAACTTGCTCTTTCTCTTCCGTTTGTATCTCGGTTTCTACTTGTATTTCCGGTTCCGCTTGAGTCTCCGTTTCCATCTCGACCGTTACTTCTATTTCCTCCACGTCCTCTTCTACCTCTACCTCTACCTCTACCTCGTCCGATTCAAGCCCTCCTCCTCCTTCTCCTCCTCTTCCTCTTCCCCTTCCATCGTTCCCAATTCCTCGTATTTTCTTCCATCTTTGTCCTCGTCCTCCTCTTCCTCCTCTTCCTCCTCTTCCTCCTCTGCCGCTTCCAGATCCGCTCTCATCTCCTCCTCCTTCTTTCTACATCGTTCCATCAGCTTTTCCTCCTGAGATTGGCCAACCTCGGACAGCACTTGAGTCACCCAGCAAGATATCAGATCGGCCAAATAACGGATCTGTTGCGATTTACGGTCTTCGGTTCCCAAAGGACTGTACTCGAGTACGTCCGCTAAACGTTTAACTATCACTTGTGCGACATCGTTCAACTCCGACTTTCCAAGGGAACATTTCCATTGAAGGATACTTCGGACGAACCGCTCGGCCATCAGGTACTGACAAGAAACTGCATCTCTGTCGAAAGAGCCCGTGAAAGAGCTCGCAACCCCGGTACTCGATCTTCTCCCCTTTCTCGCCTCTTTATAGTCCCACTTCTCCCTTCTCCCTTCTTTTTTCTTTCCCCGGGACTTCCTCTTGCGCGAGATCGTTGCAGCTTGTCTGCGAACAATATTTAACTCCGTTCCACTTTCGGACTCGAACTCCTCGCCTTCGATCGAACAAGCGCGAAAGAAAAACTGGAAAAGAATATGCAAAAGGATACGTTACTCGGGTGTTAAGCAAGTCTCGTCCTCGACTGTCCGAACGAGATTGTCCAGAAGAGCTGGTGGTAATATCGACGCGCCTTCTTGCAACGTTATCAACATTCGATGTCTCGTTGGTTGAGCCAGTTCTTTAATTCGTGGCGAGATAGCTTTCAACTTCCTCAGTACCGTCTTTTTCTCACAGTCCGGTGGGCATTTGCGGCTGTACGGGAATATTCCATCTTTCACCTACGCTAATTTTCATTCTCGATTTTCCTAACCTCGGTGTTGCCAACATGTCGATGTAAGCCTCTTTCGTTAAACAATGCCTAGGTATGATGTCCAATTTTGGAAATGTGCACGTTTTCCCAGCCACCGGGACCATTGCAAACTTTTCAGACTTTTTCTTTCTTCCACCTCCTCTCCTTTCACAGCAATCTCCGTTTGACTTTTCTGACTGCGGCCCAAAAAATTCTTCGTAAAACCACTAACTAACCGATAACTGATATAATAATCATCTGCGAGACGTGCATTGTCGGAAACGACAATCTAACCGAGGAAAAATAGGGAAAAGAAAAATATGTATTTCGAACGATTGAAAATATTCAATTCGCCTTAGATTTCTTCGAAACTGGTTCTTTGCAGTGTTCCCATCTTTTCTTTTTCTCCACTAGTCGCGGATATCCTTCGAACGTGTCATCCTTCTGTCCTCTCTTTATTTCACGCTCCACCGATGTAGCTCGCTTAACGTCTTTCGGAGAATCGTCATTCTTTTCCATAACTATTTCTTCTAACGATACAATATACATACATACGATGTACGCAGTTCTCTTTCTTAATTTCAAACACCGAGGAAATAAGATTTCTATACCTTCTTTTCGTTCCTCTCTTATATCGATATTCCTTTTCTTTCTTTCTCGCCAAATGCTAATCCCAGCTAATGTTCAATCGCAATCTGTCAATCGAAGATAATGTTTCGGTATTCGGTTCTATTTCTATTCTTTTTGATCTTTCGTTGTATGCTGAAATTTTTGCTCGAGGTTCAGAAAGCGAATGTTAAAGTTGATCCATTTCAAACATTTTTTACATTTTACCGAATACCGTTGAATACGGTAGGTTAAAAGTGGCAAGTTAAAGAGATCTACAATTTTGTTTCCGAATCGTTGTTTTTCATCCCGCTCGATACATCGTGGATTTCATACAGTACATCGTCTGAATTTAACTACATTTTCTGCAGCATTACCTAAATACAATCTACCATATAGAAAGTAACATAGTAACAGTTATCTACCTTGCCTGTGGTGGTATTACGGTGAATAAACAGCAAATGGTAACCATCGCAGAGGAGATATATTGTTGGCAGAAACAACGTACAGCGTACAGGATAGACCTAACATATTTGTGTCCGCGGCACTGGGGCCTAGAAGACCCTTACCATTTTCAATCGTTCCCAACCTTACCGATCCAGCGTAGAATAAGAACGCAACGTTAGCAGCAGTAACAAATAAGAAAGAAACGTAATTGTTTATCGGTAGATGTTTCGTCACGTGTGCGTGTTCCACTGCTGTTGAAATCTCGTGAACAGTTCTACCCCAGCAATTCGATATATGTACTTAAGTACTTATGTAGTATCTTTATATGCAAATTTAATAAAAGAGGATTTTTTACATCTGTCCACATTACCATCTTCGATGGTTGAAGTGTATGTAATTCCTAAACTCACCGCTTTATATCGTAGAGGGCGTAACAAAAATTCTGATTTTGTCACACGATCGGTATTTCAGAACGTTGGACAGAAGAATACATTGGTTAGGTCAGAACTGCTCAAGTACACCTGACTATTGTTATTCACCTAAGCAGTACAACCAAATAAATATTTTAAATTTATAATTTATAATAATTTGCATAATTT
>NW_017100768.1:472754-494813 GCF_001263275.1 Habropoda laboriosa | reverse complement strand
GTATATATTTCAAGATTTATATTTTTAAGTAATATATTATATGTATAACGTTTGTACTTATATGTATTATAACCTCAATTCCAATTCGAATTTCATTTAAAATAATTACCCATTAGGATGTCAAAAATGAAATTCGCTAATTCATCAGATGAATCTCCTACATGTTATCGAAGGAAAAGCGCGTCACTGCGTTTTCCCCTCTTTGCAACAGTCACTCGCCTTTATGCTTACAATGTTTCGAAGGAATTCATAAAGATATAAATAAATTTGTTAATTGCAGTAATCAGTTTTGTAATTGCTATGACGCGGCAATCGTTCATGTAGGTACCACCGGTGGCGCATCCCGTCCCATGGGACAGACGTGAATGTACCATCGGTGGTTCATCCCGTCGTGAATGCTTAACAGTGTAATGATGTAAAATACATTTTCTGCACTTATTTTACGATAAATAATTGCACTTGTTCATTTTTCCCAATGTTCAAGTCTATTCCTTCACTTCTATGGTGTCCTGGAACAGTCCATCCGTAATTCTAATTTTTAATAAAAGTTATAAACAAATTCTGACTAATCTACCGGATACAACGATCGATTCAATGCAAAAGAAGTATATTAAACTGGTAGTTGCTAAGTTGAAGCATACAATAATATTATTTAAGACTTCGATATAATTATAAACTGCATAAATAGCGTTTGGTGAGGCGAACTACTTACGACTTATTAACGGAAACGCAGAATTTCAACAGTGGCATTGGCCAAGGAACACACTAGCTTGCAACAAGGATAGAAAGAAAACGTTTCCTATTGGCTGGCGGGCACCTAAGCCCCACTCCCACAGGCTAAATCCAGTCGGTCAGGGAAAAATCATTAATAACTCAATAATTACGATGAATTTCTAAACTTGTCGAATTGAAGAATCAAGTGTAGACCTTCGGCAACTTTCACATATACTTTTTAGTGCACTAAACCTTCCCGATAATTAGTTATTAACAATTTTCGTACGTGTTGTCAGGAACGATACGACAAGTCGCGACGGTCCCTTCTGGTTTTTCATTCATTTCATTGCGTAATAACAATTTTCTGTACAGGTTGCAGTATGCATTTGAAACGTAAGTTACTTAGTATCTTTGGCTACATTCTCGTATCATTTTTATTGAGATATCTCTTGTGGTTTGATAGTTATTTAACATTCTTTAGGTGAGTAATATATCCGTCGTATTCATTAATACGTGAAATACGTGATTAACTACTTATACAGTTTTAAGCAAGCAGAATGTAGAACGCAGTTGACTAAACTCCCATATAATGTTTAAGTATTCTTAAACTAAACCGAATATGTTAATGAAAATTACACGAGAATGCAGCTAAGGAACTCGTCTTTCACATGTGTATAGTTATTTGCATGAGAATTTAGTAGAAAGCTATGAAATTAGTGAACTACAGTAAAAGTATGCGGTAGCGTTCCCGACATCTCGTATTGTAATAGTTAATAACTATTTAACGAAGGGGCCTAGCACACTAAAAAGTATATGTGAAAGTTGCCGAGGGTCCACACTTGATTCTTCATTCCGAAAAGTTCGTAAAATCATCGTAATTATTGAGTTATTCGTGATTTTTCCCTGACCGACTTAATTTTATATCCGAAGGGCGGAACATAATGGCGCTCGGACCAATAGAAAACGTTTCTCCCTATCCTTCTCGCACACAGTTGCGTTCCTTGTCTAATACCTCTGTTCACATCCTGTGTTCCTATTAGAAATTTGTAATTTTCGACAAAAACATGAAATCGCGTAGGTTTCACTAACTTTTCATCCGGAGACAACAATATCTGGCAGAAAGCTGGTGAAAGAGATCGTTTCCGCTAAAAAAAAAAACCGGCGGAAGGCGTATGAGCGCGCGCGGGCAATATCCTGCAGCACCTCCTGTTTTATGTTACCGGTTGCAGGTACCATGGGTGCAGCGTTAAGTCAAACGGGAACCACCCACGGTGTCAAGACGGAAAGTGATAAGCAAGAGTCGAGAAGAAAAGTACATTATATTTGCATATTTTCTGAAATAATGATTAAGAAGTTATTGTTATAAAATATATTCAGGTTTCTGTGAAATTACTCGTGCGGTAAAGAACACCGTACGAAGGTAGAATTAATCCTCTATCTAATTAAATCCTATTTAAGTTGATTAGGTAGATCACGTCACGTAGCAATCCGCTACGTCAGAAGCGAAACTAGCGCCATTGGTGAGGTGAACTACGACTTATTAACGGAAACGCAGAATTTCAACGGCATTAGACAAGGAACGCACTAGTGTGGGACAAGGATAGAGCGAGAACGTTTTCCTATTGGCTGGCGGGCACCTAAGCCCGCTGGCTAAATCCAGTCGGTCAGGGAAAAATCATTAATAGCTCGATAATTACGATAATTTTGTCAACTTCTGGAATTGAAGAATCAAACGTGGACCTTTAGCAAATGTCTCATATCGATTTTAAAGCACCAAACACTTTCGATAATTAGTTATTAAGCAATTTTAGTACGCGATGTCGGGAACGATACCGCGTAAATATTTTTACGGTTCGTCAATAATTTCATAGAGGTCTACTAAATTCTAACGCAACTACTTAGCTATATGCCTGTGAAAGGTAACTCCTTTGGCTATATTCCCGTACAATTACAATTATTTACCATTATTTGGGAGAGTATTGTATCCGTCTCGTTCAACCGTAACACATTTTCATTATTTAAACGGAAACGCATGATTAATTACTCACTTTCAACATGTAGCAAATAGAATGGACTTTTATTAGTATTCTGCAATTAGTTTGGTATCTGTAAATGGTGTGGTTGATTAGATATTAGCAATTAGTGAGCTAAAAAGTATATGTGAAAGTTTCTGAAAATCCACGCTTCATTCTTCAATACTAAAAGTTGGTAAAATCATCGTAATTATTGAGTTATTAATGATCTTTCCCTGGTCAATTTAATTTTATATCCGGAATGGGGAACGTAATGGCGCTCGGACCAATAGGAAACGTTTCTCTCTATCCCTCTTGCACACTAGTGCGTTCCTTGTCTAATACCTCTGTTCACATCCTGTGTTCCTATTAAAAATTCATAATTTTCGACGAAAACATGAAATCGCGTAGGTTTCACTAACTTTTTATCCGGCGACAACAATATCAGGCAGAAAACTGGAGACAAGAATTCGTTTTCGGTGAAGAAGGTCCAGCGAAAAGCGTAGCTACTTATACATCAAATCGGCCAGGGAAAAGTCGTTACTAACTCAATAATTACGATGGTTTTGCGAACTTTTAGTATTGAAGAATGAAGCGTGGATTTTCAGAAGCTTTCACATATACTTTTTAGCTCACTAAATCCCTTCGATAATAAGTTATTAACAATTTTAGCACCCGATCTCGGGAACGATATCGCATGAATTTATGGTTTTTCAATAATTTCATAGCTTTCTACTGAATTCTCGTTCAGCTAACTACATGCCTGTGAGAGGTAACTGCTTTGGCCTTATTCCCGTGCAATTTTAATTAACATATCCCTTATGGATCGATAGTTATTTATCATTATTTGGGAGAGAATTGTATCCGTCTCGTTCAATCGTAACACATTTTCATTATTTAAACGGAAACGCATGATTAATTACTCACTTTCAACATGTAGCATATAGAATGGACTTTTATTAGTATTCTGCAATTAGTTTGGTATCTGTAAATGGTGTGGTTGATCAGATATTAGCATTTATTTATCACAGTTGATTATACCCGAGTTGGGTGAAAGGAGACTCTCCCATATAAATTTTAATTACTCTTAAACTAGACCGAGTATCTTGATAAAAATTATATGAGAATGCAGCTAAAGGAGCTGCCTTTCATACGCATCTAGCTAGTTGCACGAGAATTTAGTGAAAAGCAATGGAATCATTGAAAAACCATAAAGCTAGTTGACGGTATGCGGTATCGTTCACGGCATCACGTACTAAAATTGTGAATAACTAATTATCGAAGGGATTTAGTGAGCTAAAAAGTATATGTGAAAGTTTCTGAAAATCCACGCTTCATTCTTCAATACTAAAAGTTGGTAAAATCATCGTAATTATTGAGTTATTAATGATCTTTCCCTGGTCAATTTAATTTTATATCCGGAATGGGGAACGTAATGGCGCTCGGACCAATAGGAAACGTTTCTCTCTATCCCTCTTGCACACTAGTGCGTTCCTTGTCTAATACCTCTGTTCACATCCTGTGTTCCTATTAAAAATTCATAATTTTCGACGAAAACATGAAATCGCGTAGGTTTCACTAACTTTTTATCCGGCGACAACAATATCAGGCAGAAAACTGGAGACAAGAATTCGTTTTCGGTGAAGAAGGTCCAGCGAAAAGCGTAGCTACTTATACATCAAATCGGCCAGGGAAAAGTCGTTACTAACTCAATAATTACGATGGTTTTGCGAACTTTTAGTATTGAAGAATGAAGCGTGGATTTTCAGAAGCTTTCACATATACTTTTTAGCTCACTAAATCCCTTCGATAATAAGTTATTAACAATTTTAGCACCCGATCTCGGGAACGATATCGCATGAATTTATGGTTTTTCAATAATTTCATAGCTTTCTACTGAATTCTCGTTCAGCTAACTATTGTACATGCCTGTGAGAGGTAACTGCTTTGGCCTTATTCCCGTGCAATTTTAATTAACATATCCCTTATGGATCGATAGTTATTTATCATTATTTGGGAGAGAATTGTATCCGTCTCGTTCAATCGTAACACATTTTCATTATTTAAACGGAAACGCATGATTAATTACTCACTTTCAACATGTAGCATATAGAATGGACTTTTATTAGTATTCTGCAATTAGTTTGGTATCTGTAAATGGTGTGGTTGATCAGATATTAGCATTTATTTATCACAGTTGATTATACCCGAGTTGGGTGAAAGGAGACTCTCCCATATAAATTTTAATTACTCTTAAACTAGACCGAGTATCTTGATAAAAATTATATGAGAATGCAGCTAAAGGAGCTGCCTTTCATACGCATCTAGCTAGTTGCACGAGAATTTAGTGAAAAGCAATGGAATCATTGAAAAACCATAAAGCTAGTTGACGGTATGCGGTATCGTTCACGGCATCACGTACTAAAATTGTGAATAACTAATTATCGAAGGGATTTAGTGAGCTAAAAAGTATATGTGAAAGTTTCTGAAAATCCACGCTTCATTCTTCAATACTAAAAGTTGGTAAAATCATCGTAATTATTGAGTTATTAATGATCTTTCCCTGGTCAATTTAATTTTATATCCGGAATGGGGAACGTAATGGCGCTCGGACCAATAGGAAACGTTTCTCTCTATCCCTCTTGCACACTAGTGCGTTCCTTGTCTAATACCTCTGTTCACATCCTGTGTTCCTATTAAAAATTCATAATTTTCGACGAAAACATGAAATCGCGTAGGTTTCACTAACTTTTTATCCGGCGACAACAATATCAGGCAGAAAACTGGAGAAAAGAATTCGTTTTCGGTGAAGAAGGTCCAGCGAAAAGCGTAGCTACTTATACATCAAATCGGCCAGGGAAAAGTCGTTACTAACTCAATAATTACGATGGTTTTGCGAACTTTTAGTATTGAAGAATGAAGCGTGGATTTTCAGAAGCTTTCACATATACTTTTTAGCTCACTAAATCCCTTCGATAATAAGTTATTAACAATTTTAGCACCCGATCTCGGGAACGATATCGCATGAATTTATGGTTTTTCAATAATTTCATAGCTTTCTACTGAATTCTCGTTCAGCTAACTACATGCCTGTGAGAGGTAACTGCTTTGGCCTTATTCCCGTGCAATTTTAATTAACATATCCCTTATGGATCGATAGTTATTTATCATTATTTGGGAGAGAATTGTATCCGTCTCGTTCAATCGTAACACATTTTCATTATTTAAACGGAAACGCATGATTAATTACTCACTTTCAACATGTAGCATATAGAATGGACTTTTATTAGTATTGTGCAATTAGTTTGGTATCTGTAAATGGTGTGGTTGATCAGATATTAGCATTTATTTATCACAGTTGATTATACCCGAGTTGGGTGAAAGGAGACTCTCCCATATAAATTTTAATTACTCTTAAACTAGACCGAGTATCTTGATAAAAATTATATGAGAATGCAGCTAAAGGAGCTGCCTTTCATACGCATCTAGCTAGTTGCACGAGAATTTAGTGAAAAGCAATGGAATTATTGAAAAACCATAAAGCTAGTTGACGGTATGCGGTATCGTTCCCGGCATCACGTACTTAAATTGTGAATAACTAATTATCGAAGGGATTTAGTGAGCGAAGAAGTATATGTGAAAGTTTCTGAAAATCCACGCTTCATTCTTCAATACTAAAAGTTGGTAAAATCATCGTAATTATTGAGTTATTAATGATCTTTCCCTGGTCAATTTAATTTTATGTCCGGGCGGGCGGAACATAATGGCGCTCGGACCAATAGGAAACGGTTCTCTCTATCCTTCTCGCACACTAGCGTGTTCCTTGTCTAATACCTCTGTTCACATCCTGTGTTCCTATTAAAAAATCGTAATTTGCGACAACAAACACGAGATGACGAAACTAACGAGTTCGCCCACCATTTTCTTTCTATTTTTGTCGAAGACACGGCACTATTGCTATCCTTGTGTTCCCCCGTTCCTTTCCTTGTCTAACTCATTTCTCTAGCCCTATCCTCGTCTACTCGTATTCCTTTCCTCGTCTTACTCGTTTTTGTATTGCTAAATAGTATGTATGTACCTCAACTGTCGTTGGAAGCACGACTATAAAATACATATATTGGATTGCGTGGGTAGAACTGTCCACGAATCATCTACTGATAAACAATTACGTTACTTTCTTTTTTGTAATTTTGTAGTAATTTCATATTTATTTGCAAAACCAGTGATAATATTGTAATCTTATTCTATTCTAAATCGGTGAGGTTGGGAGCGGCACGAAAATAGTAAGGGCCTTCTCGACCATCCTGCCGAGGATACATAGTCCCATAAGATATTATGTCTATCCTGTACATTGCCTGTGCCTCTGTCTGTGCTAGCAGAGACTAACGGTCTACACCAGATGAGGCAAAGTGTCGTTCGCTTCAACAGACTTGTGCAGTTGCTGAAAGATGGCGGTAGCTACGGTATCAGTGCTCGACACCGATACCTGCTCCGTTTACTAATCGATCATTCCGGGTGTCGGGAGTCGGTGCAAGTAGGTGCGAGTTGGTGTGCCTATTTGAGAGGACGCATACTGCACAAGGACACTTGGGAGTAAAAGAAGTGTTTCTAAGATATGCAGGTGTGTGAAAATAACTGTTGCTCCTGTATAAGCGAGCCGTGATACAGGTGTATTAGTACAAGATGATAGCTGGCATTGTGTCGTGAAAAATGTCGAGAACCAACAGCGGTGAGTTGTCGGAACGAAACACCATTTGAAACGTCCAACGAAATCTTCGTTTTGTTGCTGCACCGCGCCAAGAGTGCTTACGAATATGATGAGATAACAAACGCAGAATGAAGTACAGTGGCAGTAACCTTCTCGGTTATGCACTTTACGCGTTTATTCTATTTTTTAACGGTGAGTTTCATCTCCTATTTTTCTTTGCTTTCATCTTCTTTTCCTCCTCCTCCTCCTCCTCCGCCTCCTCCTCTTCTTCTTCTTTTATGCTTTCCTTTCAAATTCTTCTCCGCTTGTCCCCTTCTCCCTCCTTTTCGCAGTCGATTCTTTTACATTCTTCTTCCTGATTCTAATCTTTTACTCTATACAGATAAAATGAAAAAGACTTGTCTTTAAAGCTACGCGCCTAAAATTCCTAAAATCCTGCAAAACTTTATTTATCGTTTACAAAAAGACACATTCTTACGATACGTTATTTTCAATTTTTTACCATTCTCCATCTGTACAATGCTACCCGTGCACATTTCTTTTTTTCTATTTCTCTCTGTCAGATGGCGGCAATTTTTAACGAAAATTATTCACCACTTCGTAATGGACCAATTGACGTAACGTGCGTATGACGCATGTATTGCCGCTCACCTGCTTCCTCGTTCACTTGATAGAATATGTGCGTGCGCGCGTCACTTTTTATTAGTATCATACACAAAGATTCATTGCACAGAGTGTGCTATTAAATATATTTACAAGCAGAAATATCTCGATGTTATTACTTATATTCGATCTATGTACAACGATAAATCGTGTTACGCGACAATGAAAAACGAAAAATTTCATCAGACATTAGAGCAACGTCAATTATGCTTTCAATTGTAAATTTGATCTTGTGATTTCAATCGAATCATCTCAAACAGATAGATCACCTAAAGAAATAAACGAACCAGTGGCAGATTTTACATGAATAGTTTTATCCATATTTTCCAGTTACTCATGCAGAAAGTGGTGTTACTTGTAAAGATCACCAAGGACAATCTTACGAGAATGGTCTTTACTACATTCTTGGTCCAGAACCCTGCACGTTGTGCGTATGCAATAATGGCAATCCAAAATGGTGTAAAGCATTTGTGTGCAGAGCAAGCAGCAAGTACGCAGAGGTATTTCAGCTGCTAAACTAACTGTTTCGCTTTGCATATATATATATATATATATGTACATGTAACATTGTTCTTCCATACTCAAATATAAAAGTTGATTTTTACGTTCAATAGGAAGATTGTAAATCTTCTCGGCATGGGGATACCTGTTGCCAGTATATTTGCTTGGCTGATACATTGTCATCTATATCAAATGATAAAACTGATGGGATCGGTGGTAATACCACAGATGCTACTACCAATTACGATATAGGACTGCGATCTGTCGCTAGTTTTGTGACAGCTGTGTTGTCCCTGAGTTTGCTATTTTTTTTAATACATCGCTTGCGCCAAAGAAAAATAAGAGGTATTTCACTTTTGCAATGTTTTTTTATTATTTTAAGACTGTAATACAAAAATGTTGATTATTTTTTGGTGTAAGTTTGCGTGGCAGGAAGACAGAACAGACAGTTGGCAGAGGACCAAAGAAATTTAGGTAACATGGGATACTTGGAACGAGATGGATTGTCACATGGTGTTCCTATGGATGACATTCCATGCGGAGCTAATTATCCATTATGGAAGCCACCCAGCAATTACTTTCCACGTGGCGAGGCTCCACCGCCTTATGAAGAAGCGGTAGCGGCAGCACGAGCGGAGCAAGCTCTTCTATCGATGAACCCACAAGCGCTGCCGCAACTAAATTTTCCAAATAATTATTTGCCAAACGCTAATAGTCGTACAAGTATATCGTTAGTTGGGAGCACGCAAAGTGGCATAAACGGCAATTCGTCAACGTTAATTTGCGATACTGCGGGTATAACAGATCAAAGTGGCTTAATCTCAACACCGAGTAGACCAATTTCAAATCCGAACATATATGCTAGTTATCGACAAACGAATCAAAATGAAACGTTACCTCCAGGTGTTAGTGTAGGAACTTCTACGACGAGTTTCACTATGGGAACAAGCACTTACGAGAATTTACCTACACCCATTGGAATTCCAAGCTACGCTAATCAGCGTCCAGATGTAACTGCCCAACCTGTGCAGACTAATTTACAACCTAATATTCTAAAAAGTTATCAAACACATACCACTCTTCCTCGTCAAACCGGCGCGTTCACGATATCTGCAACTTTATCAAATTCCAGTGTTACTGCACATCGTACAATACCTAGGACTTTAACAACGCGTACTGGTACAAAATTACAAGATATTATAAATGACTGTAATCAAAAAGAATTTTTACGACCACCCACGATGATGAGCGACATTGCCACGCCGAATATACCACATTCTACTCTGCAAAATGTCACGACTAAATTAGAGAATACTAGGGAAAATCCAAATCCAGCTACATTTTACCAAGATCTACAAATACAGCCTCCCCCTCCTGCATCTTCCTCTGGATTGCAGCAAACCGAGAGACCACAGTTGGATCATCAAATGGAAAAGTCCCATGAATTTAAGGTAGTGTAGTAAAGAAAATGTTCCGTTGATATCGGGAGTAAACACTGAATATGTGTCGCAGAAAATTCCACGCGATCTTTTAACATGTACAGCGGCGTTACACTAATAACGAGTTTTGCGCGTTCCAGCAGCCACCACTGAACGTAGCCAATGGAATTAACGAAGAAGGAAGTTTCGAATCAGTAGCATGCACTTGTAGCATGCAAGCTCTTCCTACTCTCCATGACGATACCGATGATTACAGGAGCGAATGTGAAAATTGTAAAAGCGCAACAGGTTCTCGTTATTACTTGGATAACGAAGACGAATTAGTTACTTCTCCTCACGAAACTATGACGTTACATAGAAGACCGGACGAAACAGCTTCGAATGCTACCCCTCAGTATTACAGAACTTCACTTACACTGCCTATAAGCACCCGTCAACGAACAAGGTAATTAAAAGAACATTAACATGAAAATAAAACATATCCTCCTTTTTTTTTCTCTCGTTAATATCCGATCGATAACGGATTCAATAACGGATTTGACGTTACTCTAGCATTGTCACAATCACATCTATCAGGGCAAATCTAACACCCTTCGTTTTTCTTTTCTCCTTTCCTTTTACCGTAAATTTCTACTTCATTATCTACTGCTTATTTGAAATGTACTTGTGCGAGAGTAAAAAGACTAAAGCAAACAAAACGGATGCAATATCTTAGAAGCTTTTCAAATTACAATTAGAATTGTTTACATTTAGGAGCACCGGCGTTCGAGAAAATTGGACAAGAAAATTCAACACCATGCCACAAAGTTCCACAGAATCTTCAGATGAAAATTAATCACGAGCATATGTTTCCCACGCACTGTATAACTATTAAAATGTTTTACGATACATTATCATCGATGAAAATTCACTATCACGGCACATAAACGATGCGATCACATTTTATTGCGTTGCAGGCAACAGTATGATATTGTTGTTAATAGAATCCGGTATTACAGTGAAGCATTTTCTATCTTGTTGACTGTATGTAAACTGTTCGCATACTCGAACTATGTATGATTTACGAGAAAGATGAGTCACACTTTTGCTTTCACAGTTTTTCCTTACATGTTATTAAACTGTGGGAGCAAAGTTTAGGTATACCTAATAAATAGCAACTTACAATTTCAATAAGTTCACGAATGAACGAACACTAAGGAAGAAAATATAGCTGTACAACATCTTTAGAATTTTTTTAACTATGTTCGATGCATATCATTCGTTAAATGTTAATGGAAAATGTTGAAAATGCAATTTTTATCGCTTTATCTCCAATGGAGTCGCGTCGAGTACCGAAACTTGTTATTCACATTGTCAGAAGCAGTGACGCAATAAAACCTAAAGAACAGGTTGATTCACACTATACGGTTCACACAATTATAGGCATGCTGCTCTCTTATCGTTTCATTATCAATTGTTGATCTCAGAAATTATTATTCAATAAGATAACAACCGGATGAATATGAACTGGAATATCAGAGAGAGAAAGTTGCAGAGAAATCGATATCTTTTTCATTTCAATTTATCACAATCTGTAATATTGTTACAAATCGTTCTTCTGTCGGCATTTATACGATTGTTCATTTTTACATCTGGTTTTTATAGTATCATTTATCTACATACATACATACGTACATATGTATGTACCACTTATATGTATATTAAGTTATATCACTCAAATATAGTAGACGTTGGCTTCGTGAAAAGCGTTTTGCACAAACTTTCTATTCTAATACTCTTTCGCAAAAACAGTTCAAAATTATACACCGTGCCGTGCACAAATATCTACATTTTGAAATCTTTTTAAAAATACATATCAGCATTGAGTACAATCACACAATTATATTAACATTACAAAAAGAAATTCACCTCTAAATATAAATGTTCTGGTTTCAATATTTCTTTTCCATACAATTATTATATTTGCACTTTTTCGTTTCATGTGCAACGTACGAGATACATTCGGCGATATGTTACATACATACATACATACATACATACATACATACATAATAGAAATATTTTTGTGGTTTGTGTAGTTGAATGAAAGAGTTCGTTGGTTCGAATAGTGTGAAACGACCTAAATGCGTGTATATTCACGCATAATGTTATGCTTTTTTTACCAATCATGCAAACGTTGATTCATTTTCTTTACATTTCTTTACGTGCCCGCGTTCGCGCGCGCTCGCGTGCCTGTGCGTTGCACGCAGACACAAAATGTAACGTCGTCTTAAAACATAAATTAAGACTCAGGAAAATTATACCTTTTTCTTTCTATGTGAGATACTCTTTTCGCGGTCCATTTTTCCTCCAGATTTTTAATGAAAAAATTGGTCGTAGTTATCCATATTCTAGATACGAACGATTTACTCGCATTATATGTATATCGCGAAAATTTCTACCGACTGATTTTAACACCCTGATATAAGGATGAACATTTTTAAGTCTATACAATTATTATATTCCGTACGGTGAAAGAAAAGAAGAAAAAAACGTCTCAACGTTGGGATTGCTTGTGATAACATACATACATACATATGTATATACTTTATATGCTCCGGAAATACAGCAAGTGAAATGATCATTGTCTCCGAGTAATTGGTGATTAATGATTTTTATGGTACATAACGAAAAATGGGATCACGCGCAATTTTTCAATAATTTCAATGTTTGCTTATCTATATTGGTAGAATCTAAGAATTCGACTGATCGATCATATTCGATGATATCGAAATACATCTCTCTGTTTCACCCGAGTCACAACTATGATATACATATGTATGTTCGCTAAATTCCTTCTTACAAATGCCTTTATTTACACTTTTTTCTTGCTTTTTTACCTCGTTGCAAACATTCTACAAACGTAAATCCTAGGATGAATCGTTATTAACAATATGCTTAATAATGATGACACAAGACTAATCTGAGTTTTAATCTCACCACCGTTTTATTATACATATACATGCATATGTACAGGTTTTACAATTCTTTCGATTGTAACAAAAATATCATTATTTGTAAACTAAAATTACTTTACGCAAATGTTTGTATGCAATACAATTATACTTAGATGTTTATTCCTTTGTACGAGAGCTTATATTATTTATACGATTACTATTCGTATGTTCCAAAGGTTATAAATGCGCAAAAGTAGTACGTTGAAAAATGAACGATCAGCTGTTGCTAATGTTGATTTCCTTTAATAATCGAATCGTTGCATATGTATATTCGCTACTTTACGTCAATCGGACATACCTATATATATGTAGACGCGCGCGCGCACGCACGCACGCACGCACACACACACCACACCACACCACACCACACCACACCACACATACATACATACACAGGGTACCTTACTTATATCATTCTTGCTGCTATCGAAAAAGACGTAAGAGAAAAATGTGTGCAACTATTATTATAATTAAGTAAATAAGTGGACAAGTTGCACGGTTCAAAAAGGCGAATGTGATAATGGTGAAAAATCCTCCCGAAAGATTAAATAGGTAAATAAGATTATTTTATCGTTTGAGTACAGCGGAGGCGGAGTTACACATTTCAGTTGAAACGGAATAAAAAGCGAATCTACCGATTCTACTATAATAAGTTTCGAAAACGTTTCGTGTTGTCTCAATCTATTGTAATTAGTAAAGAAAGCAAGATGGTTAGTTTATTAATTGACGAAGAATATTGAAATAACGATGAGCAAATGATATCGTTTCAACGAACCATGCAACTTCCCCTTTCAGTCAGTTACGTACATATGTAAGTACTTACATATGTAGATACCGTTTCACGGTTTCACTAGCAGTGAAAACATCATCATGATCGTAAAACCAGGCATACACGTATACATAGTTTCTTTAGCACGAATTTCGCACTTTCAGTGAATAATGCGTATCGAATGTAAGATAATTATTTCGCAAGACATTCGTAATTCTCGTTCTCGTTTTCAATACGAATATTCAACTGATCTAATTGATTCAAAAAGTAAAAACTCTTTGATTCGATTCTCGCAATTAGTTTTAGTTCACGTGGACTAACTACCAAGGACTAAATGTATCGATATTTAACTTTCCATTAAACTGTTTACAAAAGGCAAGTAACAACAAAACAAAAGAAAAAAGAAAGAGAAAGAAACCGATAACGTTTTATTGCGCTTGTCACAATACCAAGGATTTTCATATACATATATTACCATGAATTTACGATAACACAATGTTTCTGTGTTAAAAAAAAACTATACTCTCTATAGTATATGTATACATACATACGTATGATATTTGTTACATGTATATGGAACGAAGATCTAATTCATTAACAATATTCTTATGATAATTCGCGTTAAATGAATTACGTGTATTTTCTTTACTATAATTATCATCGCAAACGTTTTCGCATACTTGATCGTAATCTTAGGTACATGTATATCATATAACTTACAATCCAATACCAATTTTTGATATTTATCATTTTTCCTGTACAAAGTATATTTTCATCATTCCGCACAAACATTTTTGCTTTTGCAAAGTTTCACATCGATTTGTTTTAATTAAGATACATCCAGCTGATAGGATCCACCACCGTATGCATATGTACATACGTACGTAAGTATGTATGTACATATACGGAAGAAAGTTAAGCATACAGCTATCTCGTTTGTAGAATACATAATGATTTATGGTTACCAGAAGTTCAATTAATTATACCTAAAATCATTGATAATACCACAGAACGAAATGAAAATTTGGATTAATTTCGGAAAGTACGAAACGAATGTCAATCGATAGAGTTATATACATATACAATCGAAATATTGGAAGTAATTGGTAAATCACAAAAAATAAACAATGATGCACATCGAACTATTACATTTACGCGAAGTTATGAATTATCTCTGGTAATTTCCAATTACTCGCGTAATTAAGTAAAAAAAGGAAAAGCGGAAAAAAAAGAATGAGAAAGCGTGAAACGTAACGTTTTAAAACAATCATTTGAGTATGAAGTATGCTTTGCGGAAAAAATATTATGAATTTTCTATGTATAACAATTAACATAGGTAGCTGTTGAATTTTTTTTAAATGAATCTTGCGTCGATACGGAAATATGAATAAAAAAAAGACATTACACGAAGTTGTAACTAAAAGAACGTAGTGATGACAACAGAATAGGCGCGGTTGTAAAGCCGGCATCTTGCCATCTCGCATGTACTTACTGTAATAAGCGCTGTCGTAGAAAGCGACGCTGGTAAAATGAACATTTTAAGGAAACATCAATCTCTAAATATGTAGGTAGTACATGAAGCGTGTAAGCCGTAAGCGATACACAGGCATATGTAAATATATACTACAATACTTCCAACTATAAGCAGATTCTGTGAAAATCGGAATCTCTTCCTATGATAATCGACGCATTTCGTGTGTTCATTAAACTCGACTATATTCCATTCTTGAAAGAAATGTGTTCATTATATAATAAATCTCTTTCTATATGCATACAATCGTTCGACGAAAAAAAGGTACAACAAGCTGGACTTCAAATGAATTTGAAAAAACGTTCAAGACTCTCGCGTAGTTCAAACGGTACAAAAACTTGAATTACTTAGTTGTTCGTATAGTGATCGAAAATATTGTAATATATTTATCGGAGTAGTTTTAGAATAAAATCTTTATTGCGCTTACTTGGGTAAGTGAAATATTATAAATTGATATAAGTTGTATTAGAACATTTATGTCAGTAGGCTATCGTTTGATTGTAATAAATCAATACTTTACATAAGCTTCTCGCTCATTTCATTCAACTAATTACTTTTCCATTAATTCATTTTTTTTTTTTTTTACCATCGTCATACTTCTCATGGTGCATCGTTGATGCACGACTTTCGATACGGATATAAGGTAAATATTTCATAACACAGTAACATAATTTAATATGAAATTTCACATGCCCTTATCCTAGTTCTTCTCCTTCCCTTCTTTCTCTAATGTTTTACCGTTATGTAAACGCCTGTGTAAGTGTTATTCATATTTTAGTATAAAATAACACACAACGCACACGACACGCGCACGCACACAGTAATAAAGAGGGGATGCAAAAGAAGCATGCGCATATGCGCGCGAATTTGAAAATCCTATATACATGAATAGTACGAACACGGACTTTTTCACGTGTGCAAAGCAATGTCCTGAAAGGACAGTTTAATAGTGCTAAAGTTCACATCGGAAACTGTGAATATTTCTTTAAGAAGTTTATCCAACAGAACTTTTAATACTTAACTTTCATTCGTTATAGGTATTTCTTCCATTCAACTGTGATATTTAATTTCTTTCATTCGAATGTAACAATTGAACGAGAAATACACTACAAAGAAGTATGTACCATATACGAACAGCTTTTAAGTTACCATACGGAACACGCGCACGCGCGCGTGCGTATACACCTAACCTACAGAATGTATCTTTTCGTTGAGATATATTTGGAATTCACGAACTAAACGTACATATTTAACGATCGATCAACTATTTAGTTTTGCACATTAAATATTTTTCGTGATATAAAAAATAAGAAAGTTTCACCTTGTTTAAGAAAAGAAATGTTTTATTTAGTTTGTTAATAATTAAGCCTCTGTGCACGAAAAATGTTTTCATGTGTGTTCAACGAATGGAAGCGAAAGAATGAAAACGTAGGGGTAACGTATGACTAAGAATTAATAAATAAAATTCAAGTTTCGACGAGTGAGAGAAAATGAAAAAGTAAAAACGTAAAACTATAACTGAATACAACAATGAGACATTGATGCGCAATCGACTAATTTAATCAGACGCCATCTCGTGCTACATAAAGGTATCACTTAAAATCAGTAGTTTTCCAGTTCTGATTCGGCATTCGCTTAAAACGCAATCAAGTACACCAAGAATTGTGACGGATTACGATCCATTACGATAGTCAGAAATAGGCAAGAGGAGCAAAGAGGACACGTAAAAGATGGCGGAAGCCGTTGTAGACGGGACTCCAATGTCCCGATTTTTTTGTCACAAATGCAGTATCGAAATTGAACGTTTATTACCAGTAAGTATGTTTATTCATTTCTTTTTTTAAGAATCTTACAGTAAATACAATATTCTTTATAAAAGCTTCAAGTTTTTGTCTCGATCTGTCAATCGGTATCACGCGTGAAACCCCCGTTCTTTCGTACCGTATAGAAAATTAATCATATATGTCTTACTATTTTTTCAAATTACTTTATACATTCTTGCTTTCACCGTTATATGGCCATATTAAAATCAATTAACACCTGTATGTTATAAAAAATAACATTGTTTTGATGTGAAATTCATCTATACTGAGGAATATATATGTGTATATTTTAAATGCTACTATCTTCACTTTCCTTAGCTTCTTTCTCATTTTATTATTTACTTTTTATCAAATCTATTTTTTCATCACTGATTTCTACAAAAAATTATTAATAATCTGATATGTAATTTCAATTTTGAACAACAATATATATATATATCGCTTTAACCATGCAACAATTTTCTACAAGATAAAGATTAAAATGATTACTGTTTATATTGATTAATTAAATCTGTAGGTTTCTTTTTCTCAGATATACAAAGATTAGCAATTTAACACATTTCTCCATATTTATGATTTAACGTGTGATTCGGTTCTACTTTAGGATTACACGTGTCCAAGATGCGCGAGTGGCTTTATAGAAGAATTAGAAAGCGATAACAATGACATGGTTATTCCTGGTACTGGAATACATATTAGTACTGACTCAGATGATAGTAGATTATTGGATGAGGTGAGTAACAGATTTGGAGATTTATACATTTGTATTTTGTACCTTTGTTATATGTACTCCTATATGTACTTTGCTACTGTTTCTTCATTGTATATTTCTTACGCAGTTTTGGCAACGTTACATAGAAATTGAGATTGATCCACCTAATAGAAATAATGGACCAACACGATATCGAATGACACCTCATGCTCGAGATAATCTAAATCGCAGGCCTACCAGGTATGTCACTTGTAGCTTTCTCAAATTCTTTTTATTTCCAAATATACTTACATGACTATTTCCATTGCATATTTTTCTACCAAACACAGCAGGCAAGAAGACGTGGATGTGCAAAATTTCATGCGAGACTTTGCACGTACTTTCACAGATGTAGATGTAGGTCAAACGGTGACACAAGTTGGACAATTACCTGTGTATGTACAGTATTAACTTTTTTTATGCATTTATTATTATTTATAGAAATGTATGTATGAGCATGTGTGTATGTGGTTGTCTTAGCTCAAGCCTATACATATTCTGTAAGGAATATCAGAAATGAATTGGGATAATATTGATAAAAGAATTATATACTTAAATTTTATGTCGTTTCATTTTACTTTGTGCATTCTGTTGAGATGAAATATTATTCTGAGTGAATTGAAGAGCAATTTGCGTATCTTTCTTCAACACTTATTCCTTAATAGTACATTAATGTCAATAAAAGACCAGTTCGTTAGTTCCGTGCGTAATATGCTTAAAATAGCATGCAAATAGACAAATTAACTTTCTATGAACGTGTGTGTGTGTGTGTGTATCTGTACATTAATATAGTTACGGTAGTATAAAATTTGACTTATTTCACATAAATATTCATATACTTACTATCTTAGAGACTGGAAATAATTAAATGAAAACAGCTGCATTTTATAAATGTGTTGCACAGAAGGAAAATAATATTAATAAGCTTAATGACATTTTTCAATTATAATAACAATTCTGTTTCTGCAATTGTATAATTGAGCTATATTGTTACATAGTAATCCTGGTTTGTTCTCTATCGAATTAACTTTATTCATATTGAATAATTCTAAAATATATTAAACTCTTTCCATGTTAGTTTGAATTCGACGAGTAGTCAGAAACATTGACGAAAAGTCATTTTCGTTTTCTTATATTTTATTAATATATGTGTGCATTTACGAAATGCAGAACAATGCTACAAGGAGGCTTGTAGCACTAAAAGGCTTGTTCACCCAGGATAGAAGTCATTGTTTAATTTAATATTTGATATCACTAAAGTAAAACACAATAATGTAGATTCAATATTAGACTGTTCTTGGGAAATCCTGGAGATTATGTTTGGGGTCAGGATGGCTTAGATGCGATTGTTACACAATTTTTAAACCATGTGGATGGAGCTGGACCGCCACCTTTACCAAGAAAACAAATCGATGAAATACCAACAACAACTGTGGCTCAAGATCATGTTGGTGAGTATATCATGTATATTATAATTCACAAACTAGGAAATGGAACCAAGTTTAAACAAAACATTACATTATTTAATCATACAGATAGAAAACTTCAATGTTCCGTGTGTTGGGAAGATTTTAAACTTTCTGAACCAGTTAAACAACTTCCTTGTCAACATTTGTATCATGCACTATGCATTATACCATGGTTAGAATTGGTAAGTTAAAATATCAAAAGAACTGAATTTTATTTCTGAATGATGTAAACATATTTCAGGATTTTTTTTTCTTGTAGCATGGTACTTGCCCTATTTGTAGAAAGGATTTGGGAGATCCGAATTCAGCAGAAATAAATACGGATACTGTAGGACGT
This sequence comes from Habropoda laboriosa, assembly GCF_001263275.1. Lineage (NCBI taxonomy): Eukaryota > Metazoa > Arthropoda > Insecta > Hymenoptera > Apidae > Habropoda > Habropoda laboriosa. The sequence goes on along the minus strand of NW_017100768.1, from coordinate 475,100 downwards.
AGTTTGGTCGCCCTATTTAGGTATGTTACATACGTATACACTTGCCGACAAAAGTTAAGAAACAAATCAATTTCACATAATTTAGTTAATATTTATCATTATATAACGGGGATAAATTAATATTACTTATACTATGAGAAAGCTACGACTTCATAGATTAGAAATTGATAAAAATTATTTCTGATATACTATATAGTGGTAATATTCTGTATTTAATAACAGAAACGTGCTATTTTCGTGCAGACAAAAGTTAAGAAACCATAATCGACAATATTGTTTCTCTCGATAGGTGACTGTTTTATTGACTCTTAGTCAGTTACATGGTATAACATCAAACGTGACACAATGATTTAGTTGTTATAAAAATGATAGGTGGGCATTATTTAACAGAAGCGGAGAAACAAGTTATAATTAATATATTCAATGGAGGACAAAAAAAAAGTAGACATTGCTAAAACGTTTAATGTGAATCGTTGTGTAGTAACAACAATTGTACAACGATTTCAACAAAGTAATACTGTTAAAACAGCATTGCGGAGCGGTAGACCTCGAAAAACCAGTGAAAGGATGGATCGTAGAATTATAAAATGTTCAAAAATTAATCCATTTTATAATACTACACAAATAAAAAGTGAATCGAAACTTTGACAAATTAGCACCAAGACTATAAGTCGTCGATTGCGTGAAAATAATCTGTTTGCATGTAAAGCAGAAAAGAAACCGTATATTTCACCAAAAAACAGAAAGTCACGATTAGAATTTGCTAAGGAGCATATTAATTGGGCAAAGATTTTGTGGAGTGATAAAAGCAAGTTCAATGTGTTCGATAATAATGCTAGAAACAATGTGAGACGACCGCTTGGCAAAAGGTTTAATATTAAATATCTCAAACCAGCAGTCAAATTTGGAGGTGGAAATGTCATGGTATGGGGTTGCTTTTCGATTAATGGTACTGGTCCATTGATCCAAATTACAGATACTATGGACAGATTTTTATATCAAAATATATTACAAAATCATATGCTAACGTTTGAAAGAGAAAAATTGTGTGTTGATTGGTCATTTCAACACGATAATGACCATAAAAACATGCTTCCAAGTTAGAAAAAGGGTTTTTAGCAGACGAAAATGTTAATGTTATTAAGTGGCCCAGTCAGTCACCAGATTTAAATTTTATAGAGCACATGTGGGATTATGTTGTACGACAATTAAAAACGCAAATGTATAGCAACAAAGACGAATTAATGCAAAAAGTAATAAAAATATGGTCCGAAATCCCAGTAGAACTTTGTATAAAATTAATAAAGTCAATACCGTCAAGATGTCAAGCAGTAATACGATCCAAGGGATTTCCGACACGTTATTAATGCGTTAATAAAAATTTGCTCTTTTGTATTTAACTATACTTATTGTAAAATAAATATTTCTCAACTTTTGCCTCATTTAATTTTGGTCATATTTATTTCTCACGCTTATATCTATCAAACTAAGATAGATTTAATATATTTATGTATTTATACTAAAAATGATATACCTTTCATATTTTGTTTATTTAATAGCATATAGAAGTGAAAAAATAAAACATATGTTATAGAATTACCGAGCAACTGCTTTGTTTCTTAACTTTTGTCGGTAAGTGTATATACGTATATATATAACGTCTATATAATATATATAACGTCTATATTTTAACTGAAACGTAGCAATTAAATTTCGCTGATCTTAAATATATTTTCTTTGATGCATCGAAATATGAAATATACGAAGACGTCAATATTCGTTTCGATGAATGTAGAAGAAGCAACAGAATGTATTTATTTACTTTTAGGGCAGCTAATGAATCAAATAATTCCAGGACACCTACACCGTCGTCAAGTGGGAATAACACGAGTAGTAACACATCAGCATCGATTGGAAATAACTCTGGTAGTAACACGTCCTCGTCGAGTGGAAATAATTCTGGTAGTAACTCATCGAGTGAGATTTCAGATTGATTATGCTGTCTTGATATTTTCTCTACATAGCAGGACACACAAGTATACACACACAACACACGTCTATTTTCCACTTTTTCAAATTTATTTTTCGGCACTGTTCACTCGAGCAATGTTTATATATACTTCGTAAATATTGTATCTCGACGCTAATATAAATTTCCAGCTTTATACTTTAATCAATAGTGTAATGTAAATCATAAAGAAAATAATGCAGTATCAAATTACAATTTGCATGTGTTGCTTCGCATGAATTATAATGAGGTACGGTCATTAAAAGTCAAAGAAAGACGTATGTATTTGAAGTTGAAATAATCCTTGTTGCTATATATATATATTATATACATACAAA
>NW_017100768.1:467167-471886 GCF_001263275.1 Habropoda laboriosa | reverse complement strand
TGTGCGTGTGTATATATATATATATGTATATGTATAATGTGTGTGTGTGTATATACACACATGCATACGTGCTATCTCATAGTTTGCAAAAATGCGCAGTTTATTAAGTTTCTTAAACAAACGTGTTTGAAATTTGAAAAGAATGTATCTTTCTTCTTAAAAATTTGGATTTGGATGTTTAATAAATTTAAAGTAGCACAATATTTGCAAAGAAAAATACAGTAACATAATTTAAGTCTAGAAAGTTTATTACACATAAAAGAAATGGTACGGATGTTAATGATTTTAATTTTGTGCAACTTAGACAAAAACTTATTTAACTCAATTCCTCTTAGCATATTCTTTTTTAATTATTCGCGATAGTGTTTGTTTTTGATGCTACTTTACTATGTCATCATATGCTCTTCTGAATTTAAGAATTGTTTAAAATTGAGTCATTGACATTCTTGCGTGTATTATTTTTTCTTTGAAACCAAATGTTTGCACCAGTATCTTCTTACAAATTCTGATCGATACATCTTACTTTGATCTTTTATAAATATTTTATTCGGTTAACGCTGGTGTATGATGTATACTCAAATATGTGGAAGAATAACACAATGGAAACGATATAAGAAATGAAAAAATAACGAAATTCTCTATGATTTGTGCCACTTTTTGTTCATTCGTTAAATTGATTTCCAGTCATGCATAAATAAATCACATCAAGTATTAGTCGTGATATACGACTTGTTTATTTATCCTTGAATTATCACGCGGTTGGTATAAATACAAATTTGGTCGTTTGTAGTTCACAGCTGATAATCAATTCAAATATCGTAGGTATATGGATACAGTAGACAATGCGGGTAGCATTTAGGTACAGCCGCGTACTATGTTTAACTTTATAGGTTTTAACATATTACACAACAACTCAGGTTGTCATTACCTGTAATATCAATATACAAACACGCCTTCAATTTGCCATATTACATAAAATGCTATAAACTCTAATGTTAATGCCCTTGTAGGACAATGAAATCCAACTTATTTCCATGGTATATTTAATAAAATGCACTTGAATTTTTTATGTTGTCTGTTTTCAAGTGTAACAAATGGGGGAAAAAACAAAATTGTAATTGAAAACAATAATGTATTTGATTTACGTATTTAAATATTATTTAATTGCAAAAAAAATTGTAAAAAATTTTGAAAATAAACGGTTTTTGTTCAAAAAGTCTAAGTGTAATAAATATTTAACAGATAGCATAAAAATGTATAGCCGTGGTAATAATGGCAACAGTAGCACTAATAGTAATGTCATAGCAGTAGTACTAATAATTTTAGTACATATTACGTTATACATTACATAATACTAAAGAAAAATATATTGCGTGTAACTGAACATATTGAAATTGATATGTATCTAGGAAAATTATAAATAATTTAATCTTTAATGTAAACACCTCATATTTACAAGAAACAAAACTATGTAAACTATTCGAGTGCCAATTTATATAGGTTATTATTATTGCCTCGTTGAGAAATACATATCTATACTTTTCACATTTTTGACAGGTACTTAATGTTAAGAGATTTAATATTTGTTGTAAATTTATATATAATTTGTACAGGTTAATCATTATGCAGTTCGCACATGCGCATATGTCTACCCATGCGTATACGCAGCTACACACGAGAATATTACCATTAAATTGTATGTAGTAATGAAGTGTTTCTTATAAATAAAGGAATAAAAAAAAATTGATGTGTTCGAAGTTGTTAAATTGGATTACATTTGTACAAACTGAATAGTGGAGAAATAAAAGAAAATGAAGAATGCCTAAACTAACATGGTAAATTACTTTGAATAGAAGGATAAAAGAAAAGTTTCCTTATTTGAAAATTTTACATAAAACCTTGAGATTTTGAATAAAGCGATAATACTATTACACAAATATAATTTTGTTTTAAAATTGGTAATGTAAGCCTAACTTAAGTCTTAAAATTATATGTAATTGTGTGATGTATTAAACATAACCAATAGAATATTGTTTCAATCTTTTTCAGTTAAACTTGAAAAAGATAAGAATACTTGCACGTTGTACCGCTTAAACGTACGTATATATTAAGTGAAATGAATATTCTGATGTATGTTCCAAACATTCGTAAGGGATGGCTGAAAAGGAGGCAAAGATTGAATACGTGACAGAACCTTGCCCTATTAAACCTCGTAAAATAGGTCCACAGAATATAGTGGTACGCTTAAAGCGGCGGGAAACATTTGGTTGTCCTTATCCAGGGACACATGTGCACAGTGCCAGACAATTTTATCAAAATGTATTCCCAAACTTTACTGTTATGAATGTAGAGAAACCTCCATGTTTTCTCAGAAAGTTTAGTCCCGATGGTCGTTATTTAATAGCTTTTAGCGCTGATCAAACTTCCATAGAAGTTTACGAATATTGTGGTGCATCTGCAGCTGCTGATTTATTGGCAAATTGTGAAGGAGAATATATTGGTCATAAAAATGATGAACGCAGTTTCCAAATAAGAAGTAACATTTTTAGTCGATTTTTCAAGGTACCTTGCATTATAGTATGTTCTTTTAATATAATAGTTTCATTTATATACAAGAAATGATTATCAAAGGACAAATGGATAACAACACGTATTATGATATTTGTAGGCTAAATGGATTGTGAATGTAGTTCAAAGTAATGAACAATTAAACAGAGAATGCAGTTTGTTTACTGACGATGGTCGATATGTGATTGTTGGTTCAGCTGCTCATATTCCAGATGAATTAAGACCACATTTTTACCAGGTAAAAATTTGATCAAGTAACAATTAATAAATCATTTGTTATCATTAAATTTTATTCTTTCAGATTTACTCTAACAATGAAGCATTAACTCCAAATCCCAGATCACCACTTGAAGACTATAGTTTACATCTTGTTGATTTACGTGGGGGAAAATTATGCGATACTAGACATTTTAAAGTAGACAAAATATATTTATCTCACAATCAGGGTAAGCCTTTTTGAATTTCATACAGTTTACAAATAAAATGTTCCAGATCATTCGATAAATATTTTTATTTATACAGGCCTCTATCTCTATAAAGATATATTGGCAGTATTATCTGTGCAACATCAAACCATTCACATATTTCAAATTCTTGATGGAATGTTTATTAATGTTAGAACAATAGGAAGGTACCAGATGTTTAAAAAAGCGTCTTTTGTTTCACATTTATCCTAATAACTGTTGTTATGCTGTCAATGACTGATTCCAATTTGTAACAGGTTTTGTTTAGAGGATGATGCTTACTTGGTTACAAGCGCTTGTCCAGGAGTAAACTGCCGCCCATTTAGAGATGTTACAATAAACAGTCTTAAGCACAAATTATTGGTTTATCTGTACAAAAGAGCAGCGTACATTAGCGATACAACAAAGGATCCATATGAATTAAGGCGTTTCTATCAATATTTTGACCAAGTATTGTATAAAAATTTAAACATACACAATCGTATAATTTTAAACATAATAGTGTTTCAAATATCGATAATTTGAACACTAATAAATATTTTAGTTAAATGCATTGCGAATGTGGAAAATGCAATTATTAGATACAAATCATATACTTGTAAGATTTGCGAGTGAGGAAGTGGCAACGCTTCAAGCAAATGAACCTAACGTGCAACCGGCACTTTTGGTGGTTTATGATATGGTTACTGCTAAAATATTAGCTGCGTATGATAACGCATCCACACAACTGTTGACACAATTTGAAAACTTTAGTGATTTCTTCAGAAATGCTAGAATGAGTAGCGATTGTCAGTATATGTGTTCACCATCCAATAACATCTATGCAAGGTATAGTATTTGAATAGAGTATGATGTAATATTGAGCAACAAAGAAGCTGGAACTTTGTAAAACATTCTGTAGAGCAATATACCGCCAATTAGTCATAACGTTAACATATAGTTTTATTATAGATTATTACAGCAAAGATTCAAACAAACAATAGTAAGTGCCAGGTATGGTGGTGTTACAGAAGCTACGAAAAGATTACTTGCTCAATTGCCGATATGCGCTCAATCGTACTCTAGTTCTCCATATCTGGACTTATCTCTATTTTGTTATGATGATAAATGGGTATCCATGATGGAGCGTCCGAAGGCTTGCGGCGAGCATCCTATACGGTACATATAATTTTGATTTTCAATATTTACCAGAATTACTCGCTAAAATTATGATCTATAAATTTTCAATTCGCGATGTTCGTGTAAGCCATTACTATAGATTATTAAAGTTATTTTTATGAAAATATTACAAGTAGTTTTAATAGTGGTTCACACATACATAGGTATAACCATTTAATGCTATCACATTATTTTTATAGGTTTTATGCCCGTGATTCTGGCCTCTTAAAATTTCGAATGTACGCGGGAATGCTAGGACGCACAACACCTACAGCTGCAAGGCGACTGGTTGCATTTACGTTCCATCCGACAGATCCGTTTGCTATTTCCGTTCAACGAACGAACGCTGAATACATCGTCAGTTTCCATGTTAGGCACGTTTGACTGACCTATCATCGAAATGTCTAAATACTGTACCATCTTTACATTTTATTTCCAACAAAAACGATCTCATTGTACAGTTTTAATAATAATAATTAACTCTATTGAATTGAACAATTTTCAAAATAATTAGGGGGTATATATTCGT
>NW_017100768.1:464490-467114 GCF_001263275.1 Habropoda laboriosa | reverse complement strand
ACGAAATGATTTTAAAAATATGTAAAAGACAAATATAATTTTTAAATTAATTTGTACAGTTGAACAAACGAAGTTTTTTTTCTGCATTACTATCTTAAACAAGTTTCAGTTTTAATTTGATTGGCTAAACCAAAAAATTAAAGTAATTTGTTAACTAATACACACAAGATTCCTAATATATTGTATTTTACATATTCAATTTTGAATCAATTATTTCAATGTAGTTGTGATAGTTGTAATTTTCTATTATAGTCTCTGGTATTTCACTTATTTCAAGTGAGCAAATTTATTGTTCGCCCTATTATCATTGTCAGTTATACCTTTTGAATAACTTGAACGCATATTTATATATGTAATACAAATGTTGAAAAAAATCTTTACAATATACCTACATGTTGTTAAAAGCTTTAAATATTTTAGAGGAACTCTTATCATAAATAGAGATTTTTCTATTGTCCAAATACATATGGCATACATTACAGTACAACGTTAATAATTCCCTTTTATTTACTAAATTCTAGATTGATTCAGCATTGCAAATTCTAAGTATTGCAATATGAATAACGATCATGTTAGCGTACAGACATGAATATTTTATAGAGTTTCTTTTTTCCTTTTTATTATATTGCAGTGTTGCTTTTATGGCTTTATATTGGAAGATAGTTTAAAACGTTAGTTTCTTTTTTTTTACATATTTTCTCTAAAATATGTTAACCTTGCTTAACTTATTGTTTTAGTTTTCACTTAATCTTCCGTAATTGCAGTTAATTCGTCAATCTCAAATGAAGTTTGAGAATGAAAAGGTAAAGGTTAGAATATTAAGATTCTTCGGAAAAACTTTCACCTTATGCTATAATATCGTTTACTACTTAATAAATTTAAAGATCAAAGTTTTTTTTATTATAAGTATTATATGCCTTTCGAGTTGTGTAATACAATAAAAAATACGCAGGTATCTTTATCACATGTTTGCTATATAACTAACAACGTGATGTAACAATAAGAGGTGAAACCATAGCTTTGAACGATTTATAGCACTTAAAATTCGACCCTCTCTTTAATAATTTTGATATAGTTTAAAATTAAACTGAACATTTAACGTATTTTTACCAATAAGGATTTTAATATAATATTTTTTTAATCTCTTAGACATAATGTTAGTCGCATTATTGTCTACGATACGATAATAGAATGGAATTGACAATGAATTTAGATCTGTTCTATATTTTAATAGAATTGGTTGTACAACATGTTCTTTCCAATTGTTTTCTACAATATTAATTGATATTTAGGTATAATGATTAATAATTTTAATAGCATTATTGCTTTCATTATCTATGAGCGTTACGCTATAATGTAAAATTTTTTTCAGGAGAAGTCATAAATACGGAAGAAGAATAAAGTTCTAAGTGGATTTAGTAAATTTTTATAGTATAACATACTTATCTATCTAATACGAATAAATTGCGAGGAAATGAGAATCTTCCTATGTCCGAAGTTTTGAACAATAAACTTTGCTTCTTTCTTTGTACATTAACGATCGCATAATTTTATTCGCTATTAATACCAACTAAAAGAATTACAGGATAAAATAATTTTATAATAAAAGATCAGGCGATTTGAACGAATTTTAATACATCAGGTGAATAAAATAAGTTTGAGATCTGAAGGAATTTTATGGGAAGTATGCAACGCCATCTATTCCATAGCCTATATCGCCCTGAAGGAACATATTGGAATGCTTGTAGAAGTCATGCGAAGCCATGCTATGTTGTGTGTAAAGTTGTAATGCGTGATATTTGAGTTCTGTGCCTCTTTTTCTACGTGTATTTTTAATCCAGTAAAAGAAAATTCTGGATTTTCCCATTTATGGCCCAGTTTATGAGGAAGAGAAAGACGCAGTGAACGAAGAATTTAGTTTCTGATGATTTTTACGTTCGGACTTTGCATACGACGTCGACAAGATTATATTACTTGGATGAAATAGCTTGCTTAAAACTGTGAGTAACTAATATTATATTTTACTTGTTTTGTGGTTATAATATGTAGTTAACTTATCCACAAAGATGTATTTGTTCTAATTTAAAATTACATTGTAAAAGGTAATACACCACCACCACCACCACCACCATTGTTATATGGTGGTGCAGTGAGTGCGTGTGTGGAGCGTGTCCGTGGACGCTCACGCGCGCGTATGTATTTCACATTCATAGACGATATTCTGCATATAGTGCAAATATTGAGAGCATATAAATACAAGTGCATAATAACTACGCTGTGATAATTATTTAAAAAAAACGAAAATTTATTACTTTTGTAAATGTAATTTATGAAAATTCCAAGGCTTGTTTTATATTATTATATTGTTTAACCTATTATACTTTTACAATGAAAATACGAAATATTTCAAAGTATAATTACATTTTAATACTTATTCTTTTACTTTGTTCCAGTGTCATAAAACACATATCACACTGTTCTTGGAAGAAAATCACAGTTGAATGTATCATTCGTTATGGAAGAAATATGTCATGGAATACTTTAAATATCGATTGAACATTGATATTTTTTAATACTTCATCAAATTTGTTCACTTCCATGTAAAAATAGGAGTCTTGCAACTA
>NW_017100768.1:460381-464454 GCF_001263275.1 Habropoda laboriosa | reverse complement strand
ATGTTAGAAACATATTGAATGAAACTATGTTTGATGATTGTGCAGCAACCACAAAAATGAATAGTGATGAAAGTAAAGGGGATTATGCTATTTGTAATAGCAAGCTAGATAACAAATGCTTTATAGCATGGAGTCCTTTAGAAGAAAACAAGTGCTTATTTAAACATAGATATGTTTCATGCAGTAGATCGGTCCCACGTAAAAGCAAACGTTTTATTCGATATAAAATAAATAGATCTTTAAATTTTGATGCAACTGTTCATAATTCTAGTTCAGAGAACAGTTCTTTCGAAGAAAACAAACATCTAACACGGTCTGCCAAAATAATGAGAGCTTTAGATTTTAATAGCAGTCCTGCTTATTATGGAAAAACAAAAATAAAGAAATCGTTAAATTTCAATTTAACTCCTAGCCCAAAGAGGTTTACACCTGTAAGGAAAAGTATACGAAAATCTTTAAGTTTGAACTTCAATTCTCTTTTGTCTGTTCCTAACAAATTTTTAAACTATGATGACAACCCAAGTGATTCTGCGAATAGTAGTTTAATATTTTCATCTTCTGAATCTATTGATGAAAATCAGAATGAAACACCATTACAACAAGATACAAAGGAACATGAAATGCTACATTATTCTACACCTAATGCAAAATTAAGCAGGAAATCACAATGTTCAGCTAGTTTTAGACCATTATTACGTAGTCGACTGAAAGAAACTATTGATAATATTGTGTATGTGACAGCAACACCTACTTCACAATCATTAAAACGCATTAAAAACAGGTCAAAATGTACAAACGATATAGGAATGAATACTTCGAGAAACTTGTTTTACGAATTTTACGACAAAGACGACGATAGACCGTGCACACCTGAAAATGTAATTTGTATAATTCCGGAAAGTATGAGTGCTATTAAAAGAAGCCATAAGAAGGTAAGAGAAGAGTATAACTTTGATAAATTTCTTCTTTTTTAGTTAACATTCTTGAACCTTTGTACAATTATACATAAGAATTGAATAGGTACTTTTTACACATACATTGTTTATGTATTAGTTTAATGCATCTTCATTAATTTGTACATTATAATGTTGTAATACACAGGAAAGGTCGTCGAGATGGAGTGACCGTTGTGTAACACAATTTCCAAGTAGCTTTACAAACGACGAGGACGTACTTCAAAATAGAAAACATGTCGATCCATTGCAAGATTCTAAGTCGAATGTGAATCTGCATACTAATAAAAATTCGAACTGTAAAGAATTAGCGTTAAGTCGTTCTGAAGATGATATGTCAGACACTGGTTCACTCTTTGACTATACAGAAGAACAGGAAAATGTTGTAGAAGAATCTAAGAATATATTTGAAAATATCAAAGTAAAAACAGAAGAAAATGCAGAAAGTTTTTCGGAAATTGAAGATTTAAGTAAAAATGATTTACTTCAAGACAGTAACAGCACTAATGCAAATAATTTATCCAATCGAAATATCGATTTAATAGCTGATGATAAGAGATCGGTAACTCCAGAATTAGTGGCAGAAGTAGCATTAGAACTGCAAAAATCAGTTACCCCCGAGAATCATATAAATATTTTAGAAAGAATTGCTAAGGATTCTATAAAAAACTCTCATAAAAAACTTAAAGATACTAACAAAAGGAGATTATTCAGTCCAAAAGTTCTACAAGGTAAACTTGAAGCTGCGGAAGAACAAGGGGGTACAAGATGTTGGCAAAATTTTGAACAGCACGAAGATATACAAGATAATAAAATACCCGTAGAGCAGAATTATCTTGACGTATTAAGAGGGGAACGTTCGTGTACCCCTGAGAAGGTAAATTCTAGCAGACTTTTACTGACGCAATTTAGTTCTGTTAAAAAATCTCATAAAAAAGACAAACATAACAAAATATTGTCTGGGTTTTTAAAACGACAGGAATATTTTAATAAAGATATGGAATTGGTAAAAATTTGCAAACATAAAGGATTTAATAGTGATTATACATCCGAATGTAAAGGCAGTGCAGAAGATTTTTCTTCGGATTTAGATGTCAGTACAAATATTGAAGACTCTGCCTTCTCGGTGGTACACGTTGACGCGAATACGTCTTTGGATAAATTATCTCCAAGTAAAAGGAAGAAATCGCTGGATATATCGGCAGATTATGAAACAAGCGTATCATGCAATTCTGAATTAGAAGAGTGCGATACATCGAAGGAGGAATTTAAAATTTTCACGCCTCTAAAAAGGAAAAGATCTCTAATTGCATCTGCTGCTGCTAAAGAGCATTTGAATTTTTACGGCATACCATCTGTGAAAATTGAACTTGCAGAAAATGTTGTTGCGGATATTAGTTTATCCCGGTGCTTGACACCTGTACCAAACTTTCAGAGCAATTATGTACAAACAGACGGAAATAATATTATAAAGGTGATAAAAGCTAACAATGACAACAACGATAGCGATGATAACAACGGAGGAGAAACCCATGATTATGGTTCTAATGATACAACGGGCAGGTCAACACCAAGAAATATGTCAACTACGGAATTATACGTTAATTTGGATTCAATTAAAAAGTCGCATAAAAAGAATAAACGTGGGAATAGTTCGCGAAAAGGTTTGAATTTGTTCAGGAATAATTTTTGCACGGAAGAAGAAAACGAAATGTCGACAGAATGCACCGAAAGTGCTATGCATAGTGCATCGGAGCTTTCAAACAACGATATAACGAGTAAATCTATCAACGATAAATCAATCGATTACGATAGTACAGACGATTCAACTAGTCTTGTTGTTATTGACAATGAGAAGTGTGCGAGTACTAGCATGGAAAATGAATTGTTGAATACGACTCCACCGAATTGTTTGAAAACGAAAAGCTATATCAGACTGATACAGGATACCTCGATTAAGCGATCACATAAAAAGGTTCGGGATCAAAAGAAGCAGGAAATAACGATCGAGACAGACGAATTATCGGACGATGGGTCCATATTTGGCGAAGAAGAAAAGTTAGATTGTACTCAAGATCTATCTACGCATCATGAATAATCATCTTGATGAAATGAATCGCGGTGAGTGTAAACGCATTAACTTACGTATATGTTCAACGCTTACATTAACGTATATGAAAACTTTTGAGAACTTGCCGGATACTTTCCTATAGCCAGAGCTAGTATATTTCAATAATTTTAAATTTCAATCTGCTTTATCTATTCTATTCATTATGAATGCCTTTAACTGTATAATATATATGTATATGATCTTTGTATACACATACATATATGAGTATGAATCTGCGAGTTACACTTAATGCGTACATCCGAAGTAACAATATCGTCGCGAGCTTTCTATACTTGGAATTATTTATTAGAAACGCTTGCATTACATGCAATGAGAGCCGTATACAGTGTGGGTAACCACTACCTGGTCGTAGAGCCAGGTTATATACGTCACATATAAAGTCGGTAAACTCAAATTGAATTATATGTATAACCTAACGATGTGCCTTAATGTTCAAATGTATCCTAACGTTCCCTTTATATGGCGTATATTTTTCTAAAAACATTAGGAACGACTGATTCGTAAAATAATAGGATAGGGAAATAAATATGATTTTCTCTCTATTATTGTTCATCGTTTTCTAATATTGTTCGAGTGTACATTTTGTTTATTCTCATGAAATCATTTATGCGATGCACCGATGCAGATAAAAATAACATGATATTTTGTACATTTTATAAATTGTCACATGTTGGTACCACCACCACCACCACCACCACCACCACACTTGATATCAACGACTGTGTGTAGTAAGAATAAAGCATGGTATGTACTGTGCAGAGCTGGTAAGTTGGCAGACGGAAGGAATGCGGATCTCATTCGTGTAGCAGCACATTTACACAGTCGGATCACACGTATTTTTATTATTGGCCGAAACGGTTACATCTACTAATCCATCGTGTGACGGTGAGCACACTCCCCTTGCTCCTGTACCGTCCCGACTGCCAACTTACCAGCTCTGTGCAGTACTGGATTTGTGTATTAAAATATTTTCGTTAGAAAAATCAGGA
>NW_017100768.1:439393-460198 GCF_001263275.1 Habropoda laboriosa | reverse complement strand
GAATAATAATTCATAAAACGTAACAACTAATTGGCTAGGTAATAAACAGAAAAAATGAAAAAGAAGCAAACTTCAAAGATAAATATCTTTGTGGCAATATGCGTGTGCATTATAATATACTGGTAGTATGCAACGGTGATAGAACGAAGAAATCAACGACGGCGGGACTCCCTATAGCCACGTTTCGCGTTAAACGCGATCCTTTGCTTTCATGTTGTTTCAGTGTCTTCCTTTTAGAACGCGTCCAACGTTGAGTTAACACGTTAGCTGCTGCGTAAATTGATTGTACATGTGTCTCTTGCGAACGGTACAAGGCGCATAAGCGAGGGTAGTTAGTCGTGTGTGAATAAGTGTATTGCTTCCGCCAACTCTTACACCAACCAACGAATCTCCAATTACTATCGTACAAAATTTATCGGACTATATAAAATCAAAGAATTTGACTTTCGAATTCAAACTAAATATTACTTAAACACTTTTTTCTAGCACTTAACGAATAATTCAATGTTCCGTTAAATGTACGTGTGCTTATCAATATAAAATTATCCAACATTTAAATCTGTATACGCATGAGTAATGCGATTGATTAGTGAATTAACAAACGACTGAATTATTCATCTTTCATGTTTGAACATCTTTGTGTTTATTTTGAATATAAGTTTTCATTAAGTTTTAACGGCAATTGTATAAATGCGTAAGTTATGTATAATTATTTGTACCTTACATTTGTAATGTACTGTTTTTACCAAGTTGTCCCAGTGTTGAACTGTCTGTTGACAATAGAAAAATGATTGTAGGGTAAAAAAGAAAAAGAGAAAAATCCGTTAATTAGGATCTTTTAAGATTTCGCGTTTGTAAGTAATCGTTTGAATATCGCGTGAAAGTTGATTGCTAAAATGCTGATATTCGAAATCCCTGCAAGATTATCGGATGATCATATTATTGATTCGATGTTGGAAAGATCGCGGCTGATTGCAACTTTGCTTCCAATAAAATGAATGTTTACATTGAAATACGCCTAATAGTTATTTTTTAGTATTTGTCTTTAGTCTCAGTTCGTATATTAACATTAGTTTCTTTAAATTTAATTTGCTTATTGTTGAAGTGAAAAATTTGTTTTTCTCATTGTTCAAACATTGTTGGGATTTCCTGATAGCCACCTGTAATTGTGAACAATTAAAAGGATATCTCTTGACAGTTTCAATGGTCAATTAACGTTTCAAGCATAGTATATACGTTAATATTAATAAGTTGTTAGTTATCTCTAGTTGATAAGTTAGATTATCTAAAATATAGTACTTCTCTATTTTCTCAATGTGTCCGGTTAATGTCTATTATATTTTTTTCTGCATGTTTGACAGGTATATATATATATAAAGTTTGAAAAGTATAATATTAAATACTCTATTGTATTAGTAGTAGTGGTAAAGGTAATTATCTTTTTAACGGTTCGTTAGTAAATTTTTATATAGATTAAATTTACATTTAAATTCCATTGATAGTTATATCGATAGTGGACTTATGAAACGAGATATATCCTGTATTTGGAAATATTGGTAAATCATAATTATGGAATCGAATACTTCATGCAAATGTGATATGTATATATGAAATAAAATAAATACATTTAACATGAAATATTGTTATCATGTCCTTATACATATTTTAAGCCGAGTTCCTGAAACGATGGACAGTGGCGCGTACATGTACTTCTTACATGTATATACTGTGGGATGAATACAGAAAGAGAAGTTGACGACGAAATTAAGAGAAACGTTTGATTTTTAGTAACCTTATCCTTGGAGAGTTTCGATATTTTCAAGATGCATCTCGCAAACAATTATGGCGTCCAGTGTAAAAGTTTTACAGTCAGATAACCTATAAAAGAAACATGGGGAAATTGAACGTGACAATTTTACGTTATTTAACCCGAGATGATTTTCGTGTTTTGACAGCGGCAAGTATATGTATTTTATCAATGATATGTATAATTTAATTAATGTCGTATTGCACTGTATGTATTACTTTTTATCCGATGTTTGTTCGATACAATTTGAGGTTATACTCGAACATTAGAGATTTTACCTTTGAACTTACGATATGTAGAAAGAAAGGAAAAATTGATCCTTTGAATGTATTATTGAAATATGTATTATCGAAATTTTTGTCGAAACATATGTATATTAGATATAGCTTGATTTTTATACATGCATTATATATTTATATTCGATATATATTGTACGGAAAATGTACCGAATCCTGTAGCAAAACAGATCTGACATGCTCATTATGGACTCGTTTATGGACTGTTGCTTTCAGTTAAAAAAGTGATATAACATTATGTGATGATTGTTTAATCGACAGATTGAAATGGGAATGAAGAATCATGAACTTGTTCCCGCGTCACTTGCTGCTCAGATAGCAAACTTGCGATACGGTGGTGTTCATAAATTAATGAAGGAATTGTGCAAGCATAGACTCCTGAGTTACGAACGTGGGAAACATTGTTAGTTGATGTTAAGAAAGGACTATTTGAATGAATAAATAAAGGACGTAAAGGCAAGGATTGTAACATATTTATGGTATTTTTTGTAGACGATGGTTACCGTTTGACAAATGCTGGCTATGATTATTTAGCGCTGAAAGTTTTAGCCCAAAGAGGTACCGTTGCATCTTTTGGCAATCAAATTGGCGTGGGAAAAGAATCTAATATTTACATAGTTGCCGACGAAGAAGGAAATCCAGTGTGTTTAAAACTACACAGATTAGGTAGAACTTGTTTCAGAAATATCAAAAGTAAAAGAGATTATCACGAACATAGAAAATCGGCGTCATGGTTATATCTATCGAGAATATCGGCGACAAGAGAATTTGCGTACATGAAAGCACTTTTCGATCGAGGATTTCCAGTACCGAAACCAATCGATCTCAACAGACATTGCGTTGTTATGGAGCTGGTTGAAGGTGGACCTCTGTAGGTGAAATTACTATTTCTTATATTAGGCGCGATCTGGATGAAGGATGAAGGATGAAATGTATACGTGGTTGTAGGTGCGGCGTGTACGAAGTGGACGACGTTGAATCTTTGTACGACGAATTAATGAATTTGATCGTAAAACTTGGAAACCATGGAGTAATTCATGGTGATTTCAACGAATTTAATATCATGATAACAAACAGCAGGAAAGCAGTTCTTATTGATTTTCCACAGATGATCTCGACAGAACACGCGGAGGGTAAAAATTATTTCGAGAGAGACGTGAATTGTGTTCGTGATTTTTTCAAAAGACGGTTCGCTTACGAAAGCGAGTTGTACCCAACGTTTGAAGATATTTCGTAAGTGATGCGAAGCATGTAAAAGGGAAACTATGATTTAGTAAAAATTTGACCAGTGGGTAGAAGTTTCTTGTTTCTGATGTATTTATGTTTAGGAGGGAGGACTGCATCGACGTAGAAATTAAGGCGAGCGGTGTTACGAAAGAGATGGAGAAAGATCTTTTAAGAGAAGTGGGAATGATGGAAGCAGAAGAGGAGGAGGGAATTGAAGAAGAATGCAAGGAGGAGAATAGGCAGGAAGGGAAGAAAAGTATGGACAAGGATGAAATAAATGATTTGCAAGTTCAAGTGGAGAACTCTGTGATGAACGAATTTTTATGTAGAGTGAAAGAAGAATCGGTACCGGTTGCGACACCTTTAGAAGACAATCATATTATAGAAGAAGGTGTTAAAAATATCGATGTAAATAAGTCGATGGAATGGTTAAAAAATGGAAAATTTGACGATTTAAATGTAAAAGACAAGGTGGAAGAGTGTACCGATTCGTTTTCTGCTGTGGAAAGGTTTGATTCAGAGGAAGAACATTTACGAACAGAATTGACCGATTCAAGAAGCATGTACAGTATCAGTACAGCTTCTACGATTGCACCTGAAGTAATTAAGAAAAGGGTGAAAGCATCTCTGCAAAGACGCGAAAAAAGAGACGAACAATCGAGAAGGGTTGTTGCGAAAGGTGAGGCAAATGCGGTAACTAGAGTGAGAAGAGAAAACAGGGATACGATTAAGCAATCGACAGGAATATGGGGTTGGGAATAAGATGCGTACATCTTTGTTATTTAAGGTGTAGATAATTTCCAAGGAAAAAATATAAAAAGAAGAGCGAACAACAAATACATGGAAATATTTAATAAAATTTTCTTTGTTCTTAAATGAAAATATTTTCTTTACCAGCGTAATTGTATGCATCGCAAGTATTACGTATTCGCAAGGAGTACGATTTAGCGTAACGTAAAGAGAGTAGGAGTGAACGAAAACGGACAAGATTGAACTGTTTTTTGCTCTAGTACAAGTTGGTGCACGTGTTGTTAACAGCAGTTCTTAATCTTTCAACAATAACATTTTCTTCCTTATACAACCCCTTCCATTCTTCCTCACCCATTCCTCTTGATCGCGCGCCGCGATCTTTCTACTTTTACAAATAACGTTTCATTCTTGATACGTAACCTGTAAGTACCTAATAGAACGAACTCGGAAGAGAGAGGTAGCGTAAATACTACTAAACTAATTTTCGACAAGAAAAATATGTTTTTGTCGAAATTTCTGTTAACACACTTGGAATACAGATAAAGTTTAATTGATATACCGTTATATTTCTTATTACGTTGATTTTATTTATCCGAAAGAATACAGGGTTATAGGGTATCGATACATGTCCTTAGTAATTCTTTTCGCTCTCCCCATATTAGGACACTCGGGGCGGCGTATCCGATATTGCGGAATTATACGTGTAAATTTCCGAAAGAAAATGTAACAGTATTATGAAATTAGCATTATGCAGATAAGATAACGTTTTGCTTGTTTGAAATTAGATGTGAAGGTCGAAAGTTGCATACAAACATATACGTAGATAATCGTTGGATTTTGTTCACATTCAGAACGGAGGAATTCATGTTTAAAAACAGTCAGCTTCGGCGATACGAGAAATATAATAATTCGACTGTTCTAAACATACTTACGCGCTATGTATAAAATGTAAAAAGATTCTGTAAACGAATTCTTCTATTTTTCTATTGAAAATTCTATCAGCATTTGACTGGATCAAGATTAGCTTAAAGCGTATTATGGAAATATTGGCGCGGACGTTTAATCGCTGTTGATAAAGCGTTACACACGAATACATAATGTATCGATTACAAGAAACATTGAGAGATGATAGTAAAGGTTAAGACACAACGAAGTACCTATCTCCGTGGAAAATTATCCAGACGAGAAATTGTTCACCTTATCTCGTCGGAATGATTTAGTTTTCATACGTGTATTATTTCACAACGGATCAACGACCCTGAACTCTGAATCGAATCCACGAACACATCGAAACGAAGGGGTAGGGGAAGAGAGAGAGAGAGAGAGAGAAAATGGAGAAGTTCTTATATATAGATCGCGCGCGCGCTCTTCTTTCCTAGTTGCAGTTTATCGTTCCACCACCGTTCTTCCGCCAACTTCCGTTAAATTCCGTGAAATTTCGCGAAATATCTCATACGGGTTTCGTACGCTCTGGTATCACTCGATTGCAATGGACACCAACATTTCGCCTTCCTTCCAGAATGAATCCAATCTCACCGCTATTCTCTACGGTATCAACGATATTAGACTGGTTAGTATCGATAATTTACCTTCCGGAAATCTCCCTTTATGCTCGTTCTACTTATCACTTCTCGATAGCGAGCACTTGGCGTGATCTTGAAATACAACGACAACGGTGAGAATAAGAGGCGTGGAAAGTGACAAGAGAGTGATAGATGTTCACTCGAAAATTTTTCCAAGTTGTTCTATTCTGTGTTAGGGTAGGGTAGCGCGTGGTTACTATTTCCATGGAAATAGCAACGTTAGAAAAGAAAAGAAGGTGAACATGCTTATATTTATCACTGTGTTGTTTGTAAGATCTTCTAGAAAGAAAGGCCCGTATCCACGGAGATAGGTTGGAAGATCTTTCGCGGATACTTGTAACGCTATATGTATGTATATTAGTACTTCTACTTGTAGTAAAAATTCATGTTACAGAATAGCTGATATAAAACTTCAACTAATAATAACTAATAATAAAATAAAAGAGTAGGAATATAACGATAAATGAGATGAAGAGTTTTACAGAATACCGGATACGGGGGTTTCATGAGTCGGAACAATAGTACTACATCATTCGATGTTTTCGACTACATGCATTTATGTATCTTGCGTATCTCTCAGAGATATCGCGATCGCTTAATATCTGCTTTCGTTGGTTCCTAAAGCGAGTGGGTAGTTTGTAAAATAGGAAATAATTCGCCTCCTGAAATTTCAGAAAGAAACTCCGATCGAGGAACCGGACCAGAATGGTAAGCTGGAATTTCTTAATTTTATTGTTACACCAAATGGAAAGCACATTTTCCAACCTTTTACACCGTTTCTTTTCTATCTCAGAGGTACTTATGGAGATGGGTTGCGTTGGAATCTGTGGTTCCGACGTGCATTACTTGGTAAACGGAAGAATAGGTGACTTTGTGGTGCGTGAACCGATGATCATAGGTCACGAGTCCTCGGGCGTGGTCGTGAAGCTTGGGAAGAACGTGAAAAATTTGAAGGTAAATTATCGATAGATCGATAGATCGATAGATCGATAGATCGAAGGGCAATCAAGGACGAATGCTTGAAATTTGTAGGTGGGCGATCGAGTGGCGATCGAGCCCGGGGTATCCTGTAGAGTGTGTAAATTTTGCAAAGAAGGACGTTACAATTTGTGCAAGGAAATTGTGTTTTGCGCTACTCCTCCGGTACACGGTAATTTGAGACGTTTCTACAAACACGCCGCTGACTTTTGTTTCAAGTGAGTGAACGTTAAGTTGGTAATTGCAATTTTCCGTCTCGATCTAATAGTTGATTGAATATGCGCATACGTATGCACCGACGGCTGCACGCAATTTATCAATTACAGCGAGCGGCGCTCGTAACTGTGAAAATTGTCGGTTTACATTGCAGATTACCGGATTATGTGACACTGGCTGAAGGAGCACTGCTCGAACCGCTATCCGTTGGCGTGCACGCGTGCAAACGTGCAAACATTAGCATTGGCTCGAAGGTTTTGATCTTAGGAGCCGGCCCGATCGGCCTGCTATCGTTATTGGTAGCGAAAACTATGGGTGCCAGTCAAATCGTTATTACCGGTACGTTTCTCTTTCTCCCTGCACAGTAATAGTAAACGTAAATACTAAACGTTGGATCTTCTTTCGTAGATTTGTTACAAAGCAGATTGAATCTTGCGAAGAAACTCGGCGCCGATGAAACGTTGTTGCTGAGAAAAGAGGACCCGGAGCCGGCAGTTGTGCAAAGAATTCACAAGCTTTTCGGAGACGAGCCCGACAAAACGATCGATGCGTGTGGCGCACAGTCTACGATTCGTCTGGCGATTTACGTAAGTCCTTCTCTGCCATTTATGCCAGATCACCGACAATCCACTCACCGATAATTGCCGATTTTTAGGCAACTAAAGCTGGCGGAGTAGCAGTTTTAGTAGGAATGGGTCCACCCGAGGTGAAAATTCCATTGATCACCGCTCTCGTAAAGGAAGTGGACATTAGAGGAGTGTTCCGATACGCAAACGAGTACGTATTATTATCTGTGCTTTAAAGAAAAATTGTGAGTTGAAAATTAAAGGTGGGTTACTTAAGGCTTTAATTTACGACTTCGATGCTTTTTACTCATTTACCGTTTTCTCCCAGTTACGCTGACGCGTTAGATCTTCTGGCGACTCGAAAGATAGACGTGAAACCATTGATAACTCATAATTACAAGATGGAAGATACCGTTCAAGCCTTCGAAACTGCCAAATCGGGGCAAAGTGACGTCGTTAAGGTGATGATACACTGTAACGCAAGTGACCAGAAGAAAAGTAGCTTTTCTTAACGCTTTTCGTGTGCGCTACGACGAGAGCCGGTAACTGAAATGTTTCGCAATGAAATGTAAAAATTGACCATGTTGTATTATCCGATGACTATCTTGAACTTGTTGTATACGTGTGGCTTATGGGAGATTAACCATTTAACGCTCGCGCCGAAACGTCCGATACGTTCGCCGCACGCCAGTTTTCTTACTCTACCCGTTCACATTTAGATACGAATCGAAGCTATATTTTCTATTAAAACGTATACATACGCACATTGCCTTTCTGACTCTATCCCCCGTATGTTCGACGAATGAAATATCCACAATCTTCCTTTCGATAGTTTTCACTTTTATTTTCTTCTTTTTATCCTTATTTATCCATTTTTTTTACTTAAATCGAACTAAATTTTTTAATAACTTTTGCAAACAGAATGTTTTCTGTCCCTTTATGCGTTTGTAAAAATAAATTTGAAAAAAATGTGAGCGTTAAGAGGTTAAGCAGCTGACTTACATACTTAAGTAAATACGTACTGACAGAACGTGAAAATGAATTATACGTTGTTGGAATATTTCGAGAAAACGATAAACTACAGTACAAGAACATATATGTAAGTAACCTTTGTCAGAGAGAGAGTTATTTGGTAACGCGCGCGACATTGACAGTGGTGAACAAAGTGAGAGCGAATTCGTAGGAAGGCGGAGGACGGTATGGAAGGTATGTCGAGTGCTGCCTTTCAACGATGAAAGGACGAATCAGAATTATTCGCGAGGAGAAACTTAACCATCTGTGATATTGTCTGGTAACAATGACGCTGCATGACTTCTTCTATTAGCCTTCTACGTTACCGAGTGCCACTTAAAACGCGCAGTCTGTTTTCGAGCTATGTATATGTACATACTTATGTACTCTGTTGTACTCGAAACCGAAGCTCGCCCCTTTTGTCAAGATACGCAACACGTACGAGTAAACTACCGCACTTTATTTTCACTTTAGTATTTTATTCGTAATTTTTTTCGTTCATCGCCAGTGCATCTCCAGTGCATCGCCAGTGCATCGCCAGTGTATCGCCAGTGCATCGCGAATATATGTAATAGTTTTACGCACATTCGTCGGAGAACTGTGAAAATTGAAAGTAAAAGACTGTATTTAAAATTTCACGTTCTTTTTTTGAAACTTTCGTATACTATTTTCCACATTTCCACGTTGTTCTGTTCCCTCCTTGAAATAATAGAAAGGTGTATAGTTTTGAATAATACAGAGTACTTAGGGGGGAAAGAATCTTGGATTCTACACGGTAGATGAAGGTAGGATAGGAGTGAATCGACTGGAGGTACGTAAATAAATTGAAGGAATTTTAAAAGAAGTCAACGACGCGCTTAAATGACTTGAATGATATTGCAGATATTGTTTACTTTACGGTAAAAATAAAGGTTCGTTTCTGCCGAAAATTGAGAATATCTCGGTCCATCGTGATCGTCAGAGTTGGTTGGTCGTTTCCTACGTGACCGAGTGGCGGTACGACTGTATCTGCTCGCTCGATAGGGAAACCTGCTCCACAGTTTCCACCGTTTCCCGATTAGCAAGGAAAGACGACGAAAGTATCGCGTCGAAGGACCTGATATGCATCGAAGGAATAGAGATATTTCGCAGTTTGTTGTCTAAAGAAGAAACGGTTATCGACGATCAGAGTAATAACGTATCGTACGAGGGAGAAAAGTTGCATTATTTAGCAATTAGTAAGCATGTCGATGAAAGGACGGTGCGAGTTGGAGCATTGGCAAATTTAAGGAATAACAGCGTATATGTAGAAAAGGAAGACGTAGAATGGTAATTAAAATGGATATTGTTGGTAGAAAGGTTGGAGCGACGTATAGAGAATAAGGAGGAAGGATCGTTATCGAAGCGATCGTTTGAAGAGAGAGTGGTGCATTATCGGGGACGGTGGATAATTAATTAGAGTGGCAGCGGGTATGTAAACAGTGGGACCAGGCGAAGCGGTAGATTTGGTTCGGCCGACCGGAAGATTTTGGTGTATTCGGTTTGGTCTTTGGGGCAAATATAATCGACGCCGATGCGTTTCCCTTGAGAATCGACGTGGACATGGACGTCGACGCCGTTCGCGTTCGCGTCGAGGTAGTCGTGAGTGGCGGCGAAATGGACGAAATGGCCAGAAACTGTCCCACCTCTCTCGAAACAATCGCACCAATGATCGCTCGATCGCTTCTCTATTTACGTATCGTTGCTAATTTTCCAGCCTGTGCATTCGTATGCATATGTATTATAGAATACACGATCAACACCGATCAACAGCGACAATCCACGGAGAATTTTCCGTAAACTACCATTCCTAGGTAGATATTTACGTAGTGTGCTAGCTTTATGCTGAAAATGGATAAATACGAAAAGTAGTTGTTTCTCCAAATTTCTCAAATTTAATCTACAATCACTCGGAGATGTTACACACGTACGTTTTATGTATGTGCTCGATCGAACGATTGGACAGTGGAAATTTGAACGCTGCAACAGCATCGCGTTTTAGACCGATAGGAATATCGTATGAAACGAAGCTGGACAGTGTGCGGTGTATCGCGTATAAGGCTGTAGCTAGACCGCAGGTAGATTCGCTTTCACTTTGCGGTTTTCTCGTGCAGCGAAACAGGCGCGTTACTCTAACCGCGTTATTTCATCGAAAGATATACACAAGTACGTAAGTAGTTGAGAAACGGAAGGATATATTCGGGGTGAGTGGACGCCTCCCGTCCTAACGGAAGTCACGCGATACGTCTTCTCCTTTTCGATCCTATTTCGATCCTTAGGTGACTAACGCCGGTGTTCGTAAAATAATAATAACTAGAGCCAACTAGAAAAGCGTACTTATACAACGTAGATAGGACAACGTAGAGGAATAGGATTCACGATGCACTTGTCCACTTGTCACGTGTTTGTCTCGACCACGCGAACGTAATTGCAAGCGAACGTTGCGAAGGAGAAGTTAAACGAGAAAATGATCGGCGAGCGGTGCATCGGAATCGCGTTAATGGAATCAGTTGGAAGGTAATCCATTTTCCCGAGACAAGAAGCAGGTCGCAGGGTGGTGTTGGTAATTGCGTTAAAGTAATTACGTTATACACTTTTACGGATAGCACTTTTCCAAATAGTGCTAAAAACTGTAGGGAGATCGATATTCGATTGATCGTTGGAGGATCGCGGTCGGTGAGTAGGTAGAAGGAAGGAAGGAAGGAAGGAAGGAAGGAAGAGTGGCGAGTATAGAGAGAGAGAGAGAGAGAGGGAGGGGGTGGAGCAGGAAGTGGAAGGGTGGTAGTTATCTCGCGAGTTCGCGTGGGAGGTCACGTTGGATAGAGGGTAGGTGAGGCGACCCACGACCTTCGACCAATCACGATTCTAGGTTGAAACTGGGCTGCCAATGGGAGCGCTGTCGGGGTGACCTCGTGCGCGATTCTCCTTGCACTTTATCACCGAGAAACCACCCCCACGACGGTGAAAGGTGAAAGCTCACCTTTCCACCGCGAAAGCTTCGCGAGCTGTGCAATTGAATTTCCTTTTCTTGCCGCTGTTTCTTTCACCTTTCCACGTTAGCAGGTTGGGAAGGTAATCGAGAGACAAGGTAAGAGGAAAGGACGTGGAGATGCACCGGACGATTAAGAATCGATAAAGGTGAGCGTAACACGTCTCCCGTAAGCTCTCTCTGAAAAGATTCTCTCTCTCCGGACCTCCGTACGATCCGACGTTTCATTAGTTCCCTAATGCGTCCGGCCGGTATCCTGCGTTGTTGCGCTCTGCGCTCGAGAAGGATCAACAGTTTTTTGCTTCGGAACGGCAAGGCTGCGCGAGGGATACGGCTGTTATGTGCCGGAGTGACTGATGAACCGCCGGCTAATTACCTCCTCTACGTGCCTCGTAATACGAACGTATTAATAACCTGCATTTATACTATATCCGTGAAAAATGACCGCTTATCTCGCTTCACGGGCGCACAAAACAGTTGCTCGCCGTTACATCTAGAAACGTCTCTGCTCGTATCACAAGATCGATCGATCGATCGAATTTAATATACGAAGGTATTTCAGATTTGATATACCTAAAACCTGCATTGCGTCGCATGCCGCTCGCTTTCTGGAAACAACGCTTTCCGGAAACAAGTAGATCTGGAAAAGACGCTTCGAAAGATCAAAGCGTCTCGCGAGCGCGTTCTACTTTAGCTTTGACTAAATAAAAAGCGAGCCTCGCGTTTTTTTACAGACGACTGCGCTTAGAAAGTGAGGAGAGATAGAAAGTTGAACGACCACCACCTTGGTCTTAACCGTAATCCCGAAGAGTGACGAGCGTCAAAGCTATCGTGGGGATTCTTCTACCCCCCTCTCGAACGTATCTCTGGTAAAATAGATGTAAAATAGATGGATGTTGAACGATTCACGCGTCGAACTGGACGAATCGATTCGAGCAAAGAGGCGAAACGTAACGGTAATTGGTAATTCGGTGGGGGACTTTTCTCCAAGCACTTTGGAAATATTAAAACGGCGGGGGCAGCTACCTTTTACTCTTGCGTCCTCGAACGATTTCACCAGACTCGAACGAGGGATTGAACCTGCGACTCGGCAATATATCCCGGATATGCGTGTACAGAACGGCGCTACCGACCGACCGGAAGTAATTAGATCCGCATTCAAAACTGCCCCCACCCGGAAGCAACGTGCACCGTCGCGTAAATTCGAATTGACAACAGCCTAAGCGAAGAACCTGAGCATGTGCAGCGTTCGAATAAGGTGTGGAAAAATAAGTTTCTCGTTGCTTTCTCGTTTCTCGAATGCGAGATACCGCTGGAAGTAAAGTCTCTTCCTCGGAAACTTTTTACCGCGGGAGAAATATGAATTGTTAATAGGAGGTAAAAGCAATTTTATGTCGGCCTACGTAACGGCGCGGCGCATCGATATACCTATCCTTAGAGGCGGTGTTCCCTGTTGTTCGTCTATGTAAATCGGCCCGATATCCCAACCGCCGTTCGCATACATTACTTTTTATTTCGTTTCGCTTTTTCTTTCCATCGTCATTTTCATAAAAGACCGTCCTGTCCCGTCCCGTCCCGAAACTCGATTGGCATCGCGCGCGGTCTCGTCTCTCATGGGGTGACGAACGCTAAGTTATTTCTCTCGTCTCGATTCGTATCAAAAGTACCTAAACCTTTGCACCGTTTGAACGGCCTTGGTGACAAGACGTGCGATAAAAGGAAGATATCGGGCGAAGAATTTAATAGCATCAGTTGGATGATCGATGTAAGATAGTTGACACGGAACGGCGAAGATTACGCGTCGGAGGGTCGGTTAGTTGAGCGTGTTCGGTTGGCACGACCGCATCGGGCGCATCGTGAACAAACGCCATTTCGAGATGAGCGATCGTTCCCCCGAGACGAGTAGAGTAGAGAGGAAACGAGAGCAAGAGCAGAAGAGGCGAGTAGGGAACGTTTCGGTGGCTGGTCCAAAGTCTCTCGCCTTATCGCCTTCTAAGGGTGGTCCATTGTCGGCCCTGCTGCTAATGGAACGATACCGTGTTTGAATACCGTAGACACCTACGAGACGAAGCGCAACCACCTTATTTTTCACCTATCAACCCCGGTAGAGAAACGCGGGGGTTGAGGAATGCAGGTGTCTACGAGCGACTGACCGCGAATCGAGAAGCGTAAACCGGCGTGGATCGAACGAATCTGGAATGGCATCTGCGGGGGCTACGATTCCCCAACGTGACAATCGCGTCGCGTCCGTCAACGAGGAGGGAATAAAAAGTAGAGGGAGGGGACGAGGGCCAGCGGAGAGACCGACGAATCGACACACAGGGTGTTTTAAAACGAGTGCTATCGATAATCGAAATCGCTGGGGGGTTGCGGTTGCCCGGGGCTCTAGGGTAAATCTCGCTGTTCGTCCCCTTCCTCCTCCTCCTCCTGCTGTTTCGTCCGTACGTTATGTACGTGCCTCCTGTACGCACCGATCCAACTAGGATCCGCGACGGTAAAGGTTCCCTCGCCTAGGACCTGAAGAAAAGCAAATGGAATTGACGGATGACGATGAAGGTGAGGGTGAGAGTCGCGCAAACAGGTGGCACGAACGATCGTCTGATTTTTCACCGAACATCTGCCTCTTGCGATAGTTATCGTGACTTTACCGACGATTGTTTCGCGATCGGGTCGACAAGCTGGGGCCCAGGTTTCATGTGAACGCGACGCTTTTGTTTCCTTCTCCGAATAACATAGGAGCATCGGTTCGGGCTTATCGGGCTTCCTGTTCGGACTCGCGCGGAAACTTGGATCGTTTCCGGCTTTTCGATTGTCGATTTGAATCGATTCGGAAGAGTCGAGGAGAAGATTCGATATGTACTCGTAGTTGTAGCAGGTTCGGTAGACGTAAACTGTTTCGAAGGATATATCCGTCGCGTCGGGGGAAAATGTGGTAATAAAGAGTTTGCGGCATTGTATCGGGCTGTATAGAAGGCAAGACGTTGAATTCGCATGAGAGCATTCTATCGGCGAGCTGGCGATAGGGAGGAACCTTGGGAAGTTGCGACGTACTCGTACAACGGGAACAACTCGGTGTCTCATCGTTGGAGTAAAGTATCAGGGCGGGCCAGCGAGGGAGACGATCGAAGTCTATTTTATCCCTTCCTCAACCGCCGCGGCGCGGCGCGGCGGCGGAAATCCTCCTACTTGGGAATCGTTTCTCCCGTATTGTCCTCGCCGGTGAAACGGTGCGGGTTAAATGTACCGAACTTCAGATAATAAACAACAATAATACGCTCTCGAAATAAATAACGGCCGACGAATAGCGGCCGACGAAAATACGAAACTTTTGTCCTCGAGTGGCACGCACGGTCGTCCGTCATTCCCGAGAGTCGTTCTACCGTGCTGGAATCGATAGCCCGCGAAAGGATATTCCTCCCGCCCCTCTTTTTCGATTCATCCCTTCCTCCCACTCGCTCTCTCCCTTTCTCTACGTTTGGCCAGGCACGAAAAACCGTTAGGATAGAGTTAGGATAGAAGGAGCGAACGAGTCGATCGACTTGGAGGAGGAGGGAAGTAAAATGGAAGAAGACGTATCGCGAGACGCGTACCCTACCGCGTATACACGGCGGAGGGGAAGGAGAGGTAGAGCGCGGTTCAATTTGACGAGGTGTAGGCAAACAAGGGAGATCCGGGAAGTTTGTTTGGTCGGAGGCAACTAGGCGACGTCCTTTAATTTACGAGCGTGTACGCGTCGCTTGTCGTCGCGAAACGTCGCGAAACGTCGCGAAACGTCGCGAAACGTCGCGAAACGTCGGCCACGCTTTCGAACGCTCCAAGTGGATGCGCAGCCACACGGCTCGCGACCGTTCGTTCCTTCGACTCGTGCTTTCGACCAGACTGCGCAAACAGAACAGGCCACCCCTTCGACAAATAGTTATCGTTCGGTCGTATCGAATGTATACCAGGGATGCACCTCGTCCCTTCTCCGTACAGATTATGGGGCTGATCTTCAATTAGCTCGCCTCAATTATCGCCTTCGTCGTATACACTGTGTGTGAGGCGTTTACCTAGAAAGACGGCGGTACCCTTCGCCGGGGACGAGCGAAATGGGGAACGAAGATAGCCGGAGAAAGAGAAGAGAAGTGTGTATCTTACATTCAAAATAGCAGGGATAAGAGTAAGCTCGGGGATGTGACGAAGGCGGGAAAATCCGAAAGGTGGGGTACGTGGGTTGTAACATGCAAATTTGAACCTTAAGGGTTTTATGTCGAGCGATATCTCTGAATCATCTCCCCTTCTCTGGCGGGCCGCGTCGAAGGTGGCCCTTGGAGGATTTCGACCGATTTTATCCCAAGTAGAATTGTCTGTCGCGCGCGCGCTCGGGGAAGGAAGGGGATCGTTTTCGGCTCTCCTCTTTCGGAGAGATCGGTAGTCGCCGCGTCGTTAGCAGATGCTATCCGCCAGTTATCTCTCCGGTTGTCGGTTTAAGGAAGCTCGAACGCTCGTTTCGAGAATCGTTCGTTTCCTCGCCAGCCAAACCAAACTACCCAACGCGCGCGCCTACCCAGTTTCCCACTTCTGTCTTATACTGTATACGTACTTACCCTCGGCGCGCAGCTTCCAGGAAATGCGTCGCGATTCGATGTTGGAAGGTTCGAAAGCGGCGTGAAAACATTGGCCGGCGGATTTGAGCGCGCGTTGCCGTGTTTATGAAAACGGTGCGACGCGAGGCGATTCAATTTAGATTGCGATCTCGATCGGCGCGTACCAATAAAAATACGCGGTTCGGCCGTCGCATGAATTACGAGGCACCGTATTAAAATCGTTGCCAATTCCATATCTGATCCCGCGTCGGGCACGCTGTATAAGCGGCTCGTTTTTCTCGGCTCGGGTTAATTTTTTCATCGGAGGATCGTCGTTTTCCCGATCGGCTGTGGCTGCGAAACAAGTGAACAATAGAGAAATGCAAGATTAGAAGGCCGCTGTGTGCAGATAGGTTTGTTATCAACTGAGATCCGTACATGAAATGTATGCCATTCCTAGGCGCAATTAGCGTCGGAGAAGAAGTGGTCGTCGAGGGATGAGCGTGGGATAAGCAGGAGGCGATTAAGTCGAAACACTTGCACGGCAGCGGTGCGGCTGGTGCGCGGCAAGCTCGTACGACGTAGATCGATCACGCGGATTTTAATATCTCAGGGCACACATTGGCCGGGCATTCGGTAGTCACGAGGCGCTCCGGCCATTCATCATAGTAACGTAGTAGGTTACAGCGCGGAGGGCGCGCGATTAGAATCAGTTACCCTTTACTTGCGCGCATTTCCCGTCCCCGCGGTGGTGATGGGTGATATCCTGGACAAGGATATCCCCTCGGGTGCCATCTGCCAAGGCCCGTTCCTTCTATCTCCTACCGTTTCGACCTTCTATTCTCCCGCCACCGCGTCCTCCTCCGTGCTCTCGAAAAATTAATAACCCCTGCGCTCTCCACCCTCCGATCCACTTGTACGATAGTCGCTCTTCAAATCGGTGTATCGCTGTTTCGGATTCTATAGAGTAGGTTCGTCTAACCGTTGAAACTTGGGAGGATAGGTCCGGCTCTATCGCCGGAGGTGCGCGACGCTTTTTCGGTTAAACGGAAAAGTCTACTCTGTACTTTGTTGGTGAAAAGTCGCGTTCGCATTTTTCACAAACTACTACCACTACTCTTTTCTTCCTTATTTATTGCGACATGAATAAAACACGGGGGTACTAGAGGGGCAGTAGAGACGGGGCGGCAGTGAGAAGGAGGAGAAGGAGGGGAGGGTATAATATTAAATGCGGTATAATTTTCAAATTTTGGGAAATAAATAACGGGTAAACGATAGGCTGACTCGCGTGTGCGGTCCCTTCCCCTCGCGAAACGCGCATAAATTCTCGAGGACGGAACGGGACGCGGATTCGAAGGAAAATTCTCTCGGGGAGCGAGGGTATTGCTTTAGAAAGTATCCCATTATGTTCGGGTTGTTGCAGCGAATCAACCAACAAGTGTTTCCCTTCCCTTCCACGCACGATTCTCTTCAGCCACCGCGACAGATTTTCTCTCCGGATCGCGTAACCGTTGGGAACCGAGAGGAGTAAGAAGAGGTTCGAGGATACAAACGTTTCTACCGCGTTTCTTTAATTGGTGGCATTAATCACGCGTAATTACGGAGAATCTTGTAACAGTGCTAACGGCTGGCTCGTAACCGTCGTCCACGTTCGAGTTTACCGCAACTCTTTGACCGCAGAGGCGTAGGCTACCGGCAAAAAGTCCGCGTACGCGTTGATCCATCTGCGCTGTTTCTCCTTCTTACGCCGCTGAGGATTAACCCCGAGGAGCAGTAACCGGCATCCGTGGCTGCAATTAGTACGATACCGCATGGAGTGGTTACCGAGGGTTCGCCTAACCCCCGACAACGTTTTCATAGCCAGAGTTAACGAACGGTTAACTGTTTTTCAACCACTTTAGTGGAGGTTCGAGAACTTTAGTTTTCTTTACTTTTTCCCTAGCTGCGACGGGGGAGGCATTTTCTTAATAATTCCATCAGTTTCGACGAGCCGGCTAACGTCTCGATTGTTCGAGGGAGAGGACACGCGGCAGAGGCAAGGGTTGACCTTAACGAGACCGGCGCCCATTACCTCGCGTCCTGCAATATTAAGCAGAGCACGAGTGTTTTGCACCGAACTTGGGCTCCAGCCCAGTGTTGGCTATCGATTTTGAGCCGTAGAGACCGGACGGGGTCATCGGCACGACCATTACCGTTTCCCGTTCACCGTCGCGATCTTTCCATTCGTCGCTGTTCACCTTGGCCCTTGTGTGCTCGTGTCCTGAGAGATTAAACCCGTGTCGAGCGTGAAACCGTGGTGGATTTTACGAAACGCGGAGCACGAGACTTCTTATCCCGAACTCTCTATCCCTTCTCTCCCTCTCTGTACGTTTAGCGAATTTTCAGCCGCTTACGAACATCTACCGGATTGGACAGGCTGAACGCGGGCTCGGGTCGTCACGGGAGGAAGAGATGAAATATTCAAGCGCTTTCCATTAACGGACTGGTTTATACTTATCGAGGATAAAGTCAAAGGGGTGGTTCGCCGAGTCACGCTTCGGATAGAAAATGAAGGGTAGCTGTGTTTGCGCGTTTCAGCGTCGGAAAAAGGCTGGTCTCGATGGACGAGGATCGAGGATCGCTCGATTAGGTCGGAAGGTCTGAATTCTGAATTCTGAAGTGTGTACCGATTCGATGAAATAAAGTAGATGTTTCGCTCGTGGTAGTTGGCGAGAAGGAGAGGAAAGAAGGCAACGCGAATGGTGGTCGGGCAGCGGTGATAGATTGCGGGTAACGGGTCGGAGAACAGGTCGGCGGGAGCGGTTTAGCGCGTCGAGCGGCGTATGGCCCGTAATAGTTTAATTCATATGTAAATGGAGTGGCGAAGCACGGGAGAAAAGTCACCACGGGGCTACGCGTGGAAAGGGCGCGCGAGTGATTCGTACACATGTACGGTCGACCTCGTAAATCTGTAACGGGATACTCGGCGTAATTAGAATTACGCCCTCTTCAGTCTCTGCTCGTCTTCTGCGAATCTGGGAATTAGCTTGAAAAATAGTTAGTTGAAAAATTCACAGGTACTTAGCGAGGAGGAGGTTTCTGGCTTTGTTATAAAATTATGTACGTCCGATGGCGAGGTGAGCAATTAGTTTAACCGAACCGCACGCGGATCATCGAGCGGATCATCGTCGACAGAGAGTTTGGCGTAGGTACGGTCGTCGTCCGTCCCGTATTCTGTGATTTATGTTTGCCATACATTACCCACCGAATAATCCCACGAAAGGGTATACCGAGACACCCTTCCGTCGGAGGGTCGCGCACGCCACCACTGCCACCACTGCCACCACTGCCACCCGGCGTTTAACCGCTACTCGCTGATCGCTCTATCTGTTTCAATTAAAACAACGCTCGGCCACCACTGCCTCCACTGCCACCACTGCCACCACTGCCACCCGGCGTTTAACCGCTACTCGCTGATCGCTCTATCTGTTTCAATTAAAACAACGCTCGTCGATCCTCTTTTTCGAGTTCAACTGGAAATGCTGTAGCGAACTCGTTCGTTCGTTAGTTGGGAAGAACGAATTTCGAGAATGTAGGTACCTGCAGGTCGTCTGAGGTAGTGTCGAGGTAGAGGAAAACAGAGATCATGGTGTAACGGGTAGACAGTTGTGCACGCCGGAGGTAGGTACTCTGCGAGTCGTTACATGCGCGAATTCATTTGCGAGTCGCGTAATCGATAGCGTTGTGCCGGATAATACCGTGGGCCAAACTCGGTAATGGGATATCGAGAATGTACGTGGAGGAATAACGAGGATGTGGACTAGTTTCGTCGCACCTGACTCGAACGAAGCAAAGGATCTAGTCGTCGCGTTTCCCTTTTCTCTTTCGATTTCGTTAGAAGAGACGTCGGGAGGATGATCCGTTGCGCCATTATCGTCTGGATTAGGCACTCGCGCGAACCGCAACGCCGTTACGTTCGCTAAATGGCTCCGTACTCGGCGGAAGCAGTCATTTGCGATAAGGGCTCGTTCGCGCGTTGCGCGAGAATCGCGCACTTTCTTTCCTCCTCGGTCTCCTGGCCGTGCTCGAGGGGTATATCTACAGGGGAGACGTCGAGAGGAAGAAACGGCGTGAAACGAGGGTGAAGAGGAGGACGAGTCTAGAAACTGAATGGCAGAAGACTTATTTCATTTCAGCATTTCACGTACGATTAACGTGGAATAGTACACTTGCCCGACTTGTTTGATTCTACCGAAAGACTAGAAAGTGTGGCAGGGCGATCGGATAAGAGTTTCGGCGAGACGTCAAATTCAGGCACTCGGGTAGAAGAGGCGGTGGATTGGGCAAAGGGAGTAGGCGAGAAGGGTCGAGGAGCCTCGGAGAAAGTAGAGAAATCGACGCGCGGTGCACTTTATCGATGCCATAAAGACTAATATAATCCCGAGAAAAAGAAAGAGCAAAAGAGCGAAAGAGCGATAGAGCGATAGAGCGGGTGTCGGCACGCACACGATTCCGAGGGAACGAGCGTTTTTTACACGGAGTGGCTTTTTGCGGACGACAGGGCATTTAAGGGAATTGCTCCCTAGCGCCTTAGCAGTGCGCCTCGTCTCCCTCCGTGTCCCACCGCGTTACTCGGGGAAAAACCTCCGTGCATCCCACTTTCATCCTAACTAGCCAGTTTTTTCTTGGAAACGTCGCGTTTGCCGCGAGATGCAAAGGTTCGACGAAGAAAGGCGCCTTGACGTTGATTTCACGAATCGGTTCGGAGTTTGGTCTGGTCGGAGTCTGGTCGAGCCCGCGCGTGACGCGCCACTCCCCCT
>NW_017100768.1:427306-439335 GCF_001263275.1 Habropoda laboriosa | reverse complement strand
CCGGTGGAGAGGTTTTTCCACGTTCGTAAAATTGGATCGAATCGCGCGGATCTCGCGGTAAATTGAACGGCGCGAGATATTTCCAATATTTGAAGCGACGACGGAAATCGCAGTCGCTTCAGGAAATGAAACGTGTGTCTAATTTCCAATGCCCGTACATCGTGTGCATGCGTTCGTGTTCACGTTCGCGTTCCTCCGTCCCTCGGCCCTCTCTATCCGTATCGCCGTTCGTGTGGCACACAACCACCGAGCGAGCGGCTACCGCCTCGTCCGAACCTACCGCCCAGTCACCTTTGCTTCTTCGCCGTTTCCACATTCCGTCGAGGAGATCGGTATCCGCGGGGGAGAGAGGGCGATGTAAACGGCAAATCGTCGACCGTTCCCATTGTTTCGTCGACGCTCGCTGGCAGACCTCGATTCTCGCCGATATGTATTTCCCGTCGGCGCGACGTCCTAGGCTCGCGGCAATCGCAGGGTTGGGGCTGCGCGTCGAGGAACTCGCATCCATCCTCGAAAGAGTGCTTCTCTCTCGTCCCCCTCGTCGGTTCGCTCTCGCAGCGGCTATGCGGAATGAAAGTGCCCGATCCGGCGTGGCGGCGTGGCGGCGTGGCGGCGGTGCGCATTATCGTCTATCGAAAAAATATGAATAAGCTTTCCAATTTCCGACGTTTCGTGACATTTCGCCGGGAGGCTGACTGCCAGTGCTGCTGCTGATGCTCGGGTGGTAGCTTTTCAATGAAACGCGAACGATACAACGAAACGCCATCCGATATTTCGACGCGTTCGCCGCATACGGGATCCAGCTTTTTCTCCGGTTCGGCTGTGGACGGCGGGAGGGTGGGGGCTCGCTCTCGTCGCACCGACCCTCTATGGGCGAACTTTTTCTTTTCCGCGGAATCGAACGCGCGCGGACCGATCGAATACCTTTGAACTTGATTTAACGGTGTTCACATTTCGCGTCGTATCGGTAGACGATAACTCGATTTCCGAGCAGTTCTAGCCAGTTGTTGGTAGGACAGTTGGACGTAATCGTAAGATTATTTTTGCAGAATTTCGTCGGGGGTATTTAGCTTGTGCAAATACGCATTTGCTATTGCGTTCTCGGATCGGTATCGAGATGCGAGATATTCGAGCGTTAAAGGAACCGTTTCGTTGAAATTTCGCGATCGCTTTACGAACGAATGTTTAAGAGTGATTTTATAGTGTCCGGCACAGAGGTCAACCTATCCTCGGATATATCACCCCAAACCCTCGTGTCTCCTTGATGGATCGCGGTTCTCTCGTCCCCTTCTCCTCCTTGCCACCTGCCCAGAACCATCTACACCCTCCGCCGTTCGCCGTTCGCCTTCGCCTTCGCCTTCGCCGTTCGCCGTTCGCCTTCGCCTTCGCCTTCGTTTTCGATTTCTCATCCCTTCCGATGGATTATGCATCGCGTTCTTATCTTTCTTCGTCCCACGCACGCATTGCCCTTTTCCCTCTTGCTCTCTCGCTCTCTCGCTCTCTCGCTC
Organism: Habropoda laboriosa; assembly: GCF_001263275.1. Lineage (NCBI taxonomy): Eukaryota > Metazoa > Arthropoda > Insecta > Hymenoptera > Apidae > Habropoda > Habropoda laboriosa. The sequence goes on along the minus strand of NW_017100768.1, from coordinate 437,827 downwards.
TCTCGCTTTCTGTGTCTCTGCTCGATCGATACCCATTGATCCCGATGAATCGCGGAAGCTTGGTCGGTGGACGGAATCGCGACGCTCGCCAGCTGCTGCTCGTCCAGCGTTCGGGGAGAGGAAAGATTGTCAGCAATGGAAGTCGTTGGAAATCGGGAACGAAAAGGAACAGCTGGGGGAGGGAGACGCGTACCTACCCGGTGCAATTTCTCCCGGAACGGGAGTACGTCCTGGTATCTTTTTACTTTGAAATTCCGTCGATACATCACGCCTCTGAAACTTGGCTCGCCCCGCCTTCGCCACCTCCACGCTCCGCCTTGCCGCGCCATCCAACCTTTCCTTCGTCTTCTTTCACCTTTCCTTCTGCCTTCTCTCTTTTCTCCCTCTCTACGTCTACCTATCCGTCCGTCTCTCTACATCTTGCTTCCACCTTTGTCCTTTCTATCGCGTTTCTCTCTTTTCCCGATTTCGTCTCTCCTCCATACTCTCCATTTTCCGAACGTTCCACGAAATTGCGTTTCATGGAACAAAAATGGAGCTATTCTTTGGAAAGTTTTCACCGACTGTATGTGCGAGTTGGTAAAAGGGAAATAATAGAAGCGGGACGAAGGTTGCGCGAACGACCGTGAGCGGAAAGCTGCGGAAATGGCGGTGAGCCAGGAGAAGCGTAGAGGTAAACGGTGGTAGCGGTTATGCGCGAACCCGTATAATAATAGTCTGCCAGAGTGGAGAGTATAAGCGACGCGATTGCCATTCTGAATACACCGACGAAACCACGCTCCCCGACAGACGGGTTTGCTCGTTTTCGGCGAAAAGGAAAAAGACCTTCTCCTTCGGGACTCTTGGAGCGTACCACCCTTATCTCGCTCGGCCTCGCTATCTCGTCTATTCCTTTTCTTCTTTCCCTCGATCGCTCTAATAAGAAAGATCCGTGGCATCTTGGGCTCGGGAATAAACGCAGGTGGTTAGTTTTACTAGTGAATTAACTAGCGAATTACTTCTCCATCGGTATAGAGTTAGGATTGTCGGAGGCTGGAACTATGTATGTATGTATTTAGGAACGAAACCATCGCGATAGCTGTGCTTTGTAGAGGGTCATATAGCGGGAACGGACGAGGAGAAGGCGCAATCTCTCCGTAAAACTCTTTTCACCAGCTCAGATAAGATTTGAAACGAACTTGACAGTTTATAAGTGACAAGCGGTCCTCGGACACGTCCGCTCCTGAAAGAGGAGAACTTGGTGTCTAACTTGACGTCGCCGCGGGAACATAACTTTAATTACAGAAGTTCGTGCATTGTTCGTCCCTATGAACGTAGGCACGGCAAGAAACCACCGAGCTCTTTCTTCGGCCAAAGTTTTCCGCGTGTCTCGAGACAAAGCAGCCAAGAACCTGCCGGCAAAGAGGACCGCGAAAGATCAGAGAAAGAGAGACGGGGGATCGAATCGCGCTCCTTCCATCTTTCGTATTAATGCACGAATCTTGGCTAAGTGGTTTAAAAATGACGAAACATAGTGAGAAATTTTTCGGGTCGGTACCGACCGACTAGCGTGAAGGAGAAGAGGGAACGGGAGAACTCGCTCGACACGAGTTGACACCAGCACGCGACCAACAAAAAACCGGCAACTCCTACGGTACTCTTAATTGTCTTGTTAGTCGGGTGGCCGGTCGCCACCGTTCTCTTTCGATACGTCGAACACGTGGATTCCCACTTGGACGATAGAGGAGTGGAATTTTTCCACCTGACGCGTAGTAACCTGGTTATCCTTCTATTTCATACCGAGTGAATCGGGGGGATGGATTGGAGACGAGTTGCGAGACGAGTTGCGAGACGATTTGCGAGGCGACGCGGAATCGTCGCGACCGTCTTGGCCCGTTATTTTTCGACGCGTAACAACGGTCCGCATATTCAAACGTAAACCCTTGCGTTATTAAACGATTGACTCAATTCAGCGGTAAATTAACAGACAACGGGCTTAAGTCGACTGCTTGCTAACATGCAAACGGTCCCATCCAATTGAGGACCACCCAAACTGTTCCTTTTATCTCCGGGACGACGCGACGCGACGCGACGCGACGCGACGCGATCGTACCACAATCCAACCGAACCGAGCAAACTAAACTTGCTTCGATTTCCTATTCCCAAAGTGTAGAAACGTGGAATTGAACGGGTGGTTGAAATAGCAGAGGTAAAAGGGAATTGGCGCAAATATCGTTGGTGTCGTTCGTGTGCACGCGTGTAAACCCGTTTACCAAGTCCTCGGAGGTAAAGTGACGAAGCGCGGCATGGGCATGCTGGTAAGAAAACGAAGCGGCACGAACAATTGGCGCCGCATGATCATGAGGGTGTTTAACGCGTTGATTCGAGTCGAATTCTTCTCACGGGGTCGATAAACCTTCGTCGCGAGTATTTCGTTTAATTAAATAGCCGCGCATGCGGGATCGGCCGAAAAATTATCGGCTTTCCCTCCCAACGATGAACAGCAACCTACACAATTCTAGTGTCACATTACTACCGGTGTTCGTTCAAAAGACCCCTTTTCCTCCCAGTTAGAAAATTCCAGTTGCGCTATCTGCAACAAGCTCGTCGGCAACGTTACAACGAATAATATCTTAGGTTACAACGTGAAACGCAAGGACAAGGTTGTTTGGAAATCACGGTGCCGAGAAATCGAAGAGAATTTTAGGAGTATTCCCGTGTAACCTGCCACCTCGGATACGTCTCAACTTTCCTAGCTCCCTAGAGCCCGTTCTTCTTTTACTTTTCCCAAATAAAGCGACAGCTAATCGATAGTCCGTCAAGTTCCCCTCTCCTCCTCCTATTTTGCCCGATGATTTTTTGCGCCTCTTCGGGGACATCGGTTTTCCCTTCTCGCGAACGGTCGTTGTTTCTCCTAAAAATAACTAGTTAATTGCTCCGCTCGTTTCCATAGCTGGTCACGAAAACACGTAATTCGAAGGGAAGAAGAGAGACGGTAGGAAGAGGTAGAGAGTAATTGAGAGCGAGAGATAGGTATGGGAGTGGTATATGGATAGGCAATGTGCGAGGGGTGAATGCGCTCGTCGGCTAGATGCGATCGGACAGATGCGATATTGGCGTCGTAGCCATAGCTGGTCCCCGTCGTGATCTTGACATTTCCTGTGGTGCACACGCGAGTACCGCGAACGCGTTTCCGTTCCTCTCCGCCGCAACTTATCTATATCTGTCCTTTTGTCCGGCCGATCCGGCCGATCCGGCGGCGCGTTCGCCAAATTCCCCGAGGGGCCGTGAAACTCGTCGTCGTCGTCGTCATCGTCGTCGTCGTCGTCGTCGTCGAATCCGTGTCGGTTTCCTTCAGCTATTTTCACATGATTTTTATAGAGGAAGAATGGAGACATCTGTCTTTGGCGTTAATGGTCAGCGGTAGGTTAGGTGTAACACGTTGAACGAAGAATAGAAAGAGAAAGCGCGAAGAAGCTGGAAAAGACGTATTGGCGAGGCTGGAAAGAGGCGTTGGATCGATGCAAGCTGCGGCAGACCGAGAAAATTGCGATAAAACGTGGTGAACGGCGTGTTTGAACGTTGGGAAAAGGCGGAAAAAGGTGGAAAAGGTGGTAAAAGAAGCGGACAGCTGGCTGGATGGCTGGCTGGGTTGAAACGGGGTCGTGTCTGAGCGAGCGTCTTTGCTCGTTCTCGTGGGCGTGTGCGATCCAAGGGCAGAGTGGGCGAGTATCGCGTAACGAGACCGAAACGGCTTCCAAATATAGCGGAACAATGCGGTAGGACCGATGTCCGGCTACCGACAACAATGAAGTCGAGCCGCGGAAAGAGAGCCGAGAACGGTCAGCCTTCCGGAAGTCTTTCGTCTCGGACGGCACGCGCTCGCGTCGACACAAGCGTAAACGTCTCACTTTGCTCCGGTCACGCCCCGCTGCAACGAGCCGCTTAATCGTTCCTTTCACCCCAACAATGCGTTTGCGTGAGCAACGCGGACGATTATTCTCCTCGGAGAGACGACTCTGTCGCCGCTTCCTTCCTTCACTTTCACGCATTCTAAACGGTTACTCTTCCATTGTAGAAGCGAAATCAGCCGAGGTTGTAAATCGAAATTCCACCGGATGGAGTCAGCTTATAAACGTATCTTCGCAATCGTTATTTCGCGGAAAGTTAATTGCATCGTTTGGATAGAGGGAATCGCGTAGAGTTGCAGAAAGGGAAGGAAGGAAGGAAGGAAGGAAGGAAGGAGGAAGAAGAAGAAGAAGGTGGAGGAGAGAAAGAAACGGATGGGGTTGTGCGTGTACACGAAACGCAGGAGATAGCGCGGCGGTTGCTGGAACGAGCGATCCTCGCCATAAAACACGGAGAATCCGGAGCTTTATTTTATTTCATTCAATTCTTCACGGGCGACAACCGCCGCGGGAATATGGAATCGAGTTGTTACGCGGTGGATGACGAGACAGAGGGTAGGTGGATATCGGCGGTTTCGCTGCCAGGGGACGACTCCGGACGACACACGCCGCATAAGCAAGTGGCGGGAACCGGCCAGGCGGCCACGTGCTTGCTACTTATTCGCGTCCTCGAGATATTTGCCTCTCGAGAATCGTCAGATTTGTTGGTTGCATTTGTGAAAAATAGCGATGAACACTAGCGATCGGTGCAAAGTGAATAATAGTTGGCCGCGAATTGCGCGGGTAGAGGGTAGTTTCTTCCACGGCGTGGAGAAAGAAGGAGGCAAGCAGGGTAGCGGAAGAGGGGAAGGGAATGGGGGAGGAGTGGGCGCAGGAAAAAAGCGATGCCGTAAAGCACTCAGCGGGGAGCGTGATCCGCTTACGAAAGTCAGGTGGGCCTGCGTTACCAAGTTACCGCTTTACCTAGCTGTCCGCACCACATCCATATCGCACGCGTTACGATACGGGATCGTGACGATGTTTTACTTTTACCCCGGCCTAAAAAGTTACGTGCACCCCTTGCGGTTCGTCGTCGACGCGTCGCGACGTCGAGCTCAATTTCGGCCGTATATCGAGCGAATATTGTACATGTATGTATACATATATACTTATGTAGCTAGGTTTTTTAGGAAGAGCAGAGTTTCCAGGAATGGAAGCAGTGAACGGTTAGGTAAATGGGAGTCGGAGGAGCAGATCGTACGTGGGTGCGCGAATACGAAGAAGGTATGTAAAGCGTAGGGTTGTACGAGACGCGTAAGCGCACCCAGTTTTCATATCGTGGACGTCCATCTGGTAATCTCGCGGCGCGTCCAGCTCGTAAAAGGGGCACCGAAAGGCTTCCAGGAATCCTGGTTTTCCTCGTTCGGTGGTTCGGGAAATAAAAAGGGAACACTATCTGGATCGGAAAGGATCGATAGCAGGATTAAACGGCATACATACCTCATGTATAGTTTGGTAAGGTTCGCGTTAAAAATAATTATGGGGGACGGTGTAACGGCGTCAGAGGCGGCGCGCGATGCTTTTCGGGGCCGTTCCTTCGAGACGAGCGTGTCGTTTAATAAGTTAAGCGACGACGACGCAGCTGCTCGTCTTAATGAAACATTAGCGCGCATCTCGACGCAACATCGCGTTACGCGTTTTCTCGGTCCGTTACTCGACGCTCGTCGACGCTCTCTCTTCACACCTCGTCGATCCATTTTTTCCCCTCCCCGTCCCAAACCGTAAATCGAGCGACGAGCATGCGTCGTGCTGTATCGCTGACACAGTTATGTAAAGATGAAACATTACTGCTAAACGCGTTCAATTGACATTCTAGGACACTCCGATTCTCGTTCAATCTGACCCGTCGTCAACATCGCCACGCAACCGGCCTCCCTCCCGTCCGCCTCGAATCTCCGCGTCATCCTCCACTCGTGAGGTCAACGCGGCCATTTAGCTGCATTTACGCTTATGGTTAACAATCGTCGTCGGGCTCCACCCTTTCGTTTCGACGGTTCCCCTTGGCTTGGCCAACTCTTCAATTCCTTCGCCGAACCGAAGCGTTAGCTGAAAGTTAGCTACTGTACTGTACGCTTGGTCAAGTTCGACGAGGCTACAGAGGCGTGAGGAGGTGGTGCATTTTCGCGCTACCGGCTTGTCTCGCTCGGAGACGCAACTTTTTTGCGGTCACCGTCGGAGCAGACGCATTATTATACGCGGCATGGCGGCGTCGCGGCGTATCGCAAACTCTCGCTCATCGTGACTCGTATAAAGGCGCGTGTACGCGAGACTGGTCTATTCAGAACGTAATTAAAAGCTGCATTCATACGAGCCGGCTGTTCCCTCGACGAGCCTTTCCTTCGCGACAGACTTCTGGAAGTCAACCGCGACAATGCATCTCTTCGTGGCCTATTGTTCCTTCCCGTGACATTTCTGCCTTTTTTACTGCCACGCCGCGAGTCATGGCGTTTATCGTTTCAAGCGTTACCAGAAAAGAGAAGAACCGAGCGCCGACAGGAGGGTAGAGCGCCACTCTGGCATAGGCCCGTCCCTCCACCTCGATTGTCCTTCGAATCGGTGAAAAACCAATCGACCGATACCCAGAAGGAAGAATTAGAATGCGCCTCTTCCCAAGAGAGAAAGGGAGAAAGGAAGAAGGGGATCGATTCGTGCAAAAAATCAAGTATCTTCTCTCGAATCAACATAACAAATTCAATCGTTTGGCTGACCGGTCGGTGCGGTGGTCGCCACGCTAACCACTACCGACGATGTCCCTGGCAAATATATGGGTGACATCAGCATATGCATGAAAGAAGGGTAGGCGCTGTCAATGTGGGTGCTCGCTATCGATTGCCTTTCGACTCCTGCACGTTTCGTGTTACGATCCTAGCGAGCACCCTAGTTGTCCGCTCGAAAGAACGAGCAAAAAGATCGGATGAAACTATCGGGGAACGTTGAGTCCTCTCTCTCACTCTCTCTCTCTCTCTCTCTCTCTCTCTCTCTCTGCGCGCGATTATAAGCGACGCGAACGAGCAACCGAGTTTCCCGTTTGCCTCTTATTCCCTCTGACCAGTTTGGATTCGTATCCAAACGCGATTTTGCTGCGCGTTTTTTACGCGTTACGCGGCGGTTAATTAGAAAAAGTCGATTTATATTTATGAGGAGGAGCGTCGCGAGAAGAAGGGCCGGAATTGACGATACCACCAACGACAAATTTCTTACGTTTTCACGCATTATTCTTACGTACGCGCAAAATTCGTTTGTTCGACGGTGAAAGAAGAAGGAGGAGAGTATCTGCTGACGCGATAACGAAAAAGAAGGAAAAGACAATACTCGAGTTTGGTCGCGGTTCGTTAGCGACTCTAGGGAGTTAATTAGCGAAAAAGTTAATTTCTTGTTCGCTGATAATCGGACGCCCCTGATGAAATACGAGCTTGATAAAGACGGTTGAAACTGGAGTTTTTGGAACGTGGGGAAAAGAAGGGTGCGTCAACTGGTAAATAGATTAACGGCGTTCTACGTTTGTTACGATCGGTGCCTAGCAAGTGAAATCGAGCAACGTCCTTTCCATCTTCTTCTCCGGCGAAGGAAGAGAGAGAGGTCCCGGAAAGAAAAATATTTTTGTTTCGTTTCGTTTCGTTTCGTTTCGTTCCCGTCCCGTGCGGATCGCCCGTTGGCGATGAACTTTCTGAATAATTACCACCGGTATGAGCTTGATTCATCACCGAAGTTCGCCTACCTAAGATGCTTTATCTGCGCGTCGCAGTCTCTGCGAAATTAATATGCTAATACCCGTGTGGCTCCCTCTGCTTCAACCCCGTACACCCCGGAGCGCCAGCTCCGAACCCCGCCACCCTACTCGCGCTTTCGGTCCACGACATCGAACACACCCCCGCGACAACCGGAACGGATCGGCAAACAGGAGTATCTACACTCTGTCTCGTTTACGAGCTCGTTTCTTCCTCGCGTTAATTTCGATTTCTCGCAGGTATATACATACGTACATACGTAACGGTGATATTTAATCATCTGTTTAGGTGATTATACACATAGATAGGAAAGAGGTGAAACGATCAAGGTGGAATAATCTTGTAAATTCATCTGGTTCTGTCGATAATGCAGGAGGAAATGGCGCGAATCGAACCGTGTTTCGTGGCGATTCGCGCCAGTTACGAACGGTCGAATCGTTCGAATCGTTCGAACTGTGATTAGTCGAGGTGATTGCGCGTGACGCATCGTTACCACGATTTACGCGTACCTACATACGTTCGAGATATAACGTGGCCAGTAACGCGCCAATTATCGCTCGTTCGCTTCAATTAACGGTTAACAGCTTCTCTGGAACGGTATTAAATCGTAGTCGACAACAAGCCGAATCGTTCCGTTCATCTTACCACGCCGCTACTAATCACTACCACCAGCTGCCTTTTTCTCTCAACTTTCTCTTCAATTTAGCCACGTGGAATAAAAGGGAATAAAAGGGAGCTGTCGCGTATGTAATTAACCAAGAGTTTGCCGCTACGGCGATAATTTAACCGGAGAATGCGAGGGTCGGATTAAACGAAAGAGCACCTATGCGGTGGATCGGATCGGATCGGATCGGATCGGATCGATCGAGAGTCGGGTTCGCATCCCCGCGATTAACCACGGATCGTGGTAATTGAACGGGGCTTGGGTGAAACCAGGAAAAAATTGATGCACCGACGGCTGGGCTATTGTGTAATTTAGTAATGAAGCCTGTGCGTCGCGACGCGTCGCGTCGCGTCGTTGGAGCGCGCGCCAGTAAATCACAGGACGTAGATTGGGGCGCGCTCGGCCAGCTGTGACCCAGTGCTTTCCGCTAATTTCCCGTAACTCTCTTCCTCCTCCTCCGCGCCACCTCTGCCCTAATCATGCTGACAAAAAATTCATCCTTCCATCTAACCTTCCTTCCTCACCTTTCCTCTCACGATTAACGAAAATATCATTTTTAATATATGTAGCTCTTTGATATCGATTTAACATCGGGTCGGTGAATCGAAAGTAGAAAGAGAAGATGATGTGCAGTGCGCGCATCGAAGAGTCAAGGCTACAATGGGATTATGCCTTAACGTATTGGAGCGTCGCAGGGAGGAAGGACGGAAGGAAGGAAGGGGAAGGATACGTATGTGCATATACGCTACGTGGCCCGTGGTATGTTGAATATGCTCGCTATGTCGACTCGTGTTCCGGTTTTGATGCGTGCGCGAGATAAGATTGCCCTTTGTTACCACGACTCGTGTCTCGGGGACCCAGGAACCACCACCGCGGTTTTTTACCTACGATCTTTCTTTTTTCGGTGTCCCCTGTTCTTCTCTCTTTCTCCCTGCGTTCCTCTCCTTCTCCCTCGAGCTGCTGTTTTCTTCGGTACCAGGCTAGATTCCGTCGAATCGTGCACCTCCCGTGGCGCGGCATAATACTTTCAGATCGCGCACCGTCGTAAACTTTCGTCGGGTAACATGTTGGTTCCGCGAAACAACCACTTTTCTTTCGCGTCCACGAACGCTTTCGGAACTTGCTTCCTATTTACCGATACGTATGCGAGAGAAATTTCGTGGAATACTTAATCGGTTCGGTAGACTTACGTAAGCTCGGATTAAAGGTTACCCGATTGGTTTTTGCTCGGACAGGTATCCGGGCTGGCAGGATTCGAAAGGGAGTCGTCGAAAAGTTTGCGGAGTTAGGTGTCGTTAATTTCTCCGGTAACGGTGGTAGGCGGCGTACCGAAGCAGAACACGAGGGTACGGTCGAGGAGGAGAGAGCGTAAAGTCGAGTCAAAGCAGGGCACGGTGAGCAAAGGTAAGACACGGCGATGCGCAGAAAGGGTAGGTAACGCGGGGGAAGGCGAGGCGAAAGGAGATACAGGGTTCTCGTCTGGCCTGGCTACGGAACGGCACAGGATCCACGGCGCGTGTGGAACGGAGCGGAGTCGTACGAGTACAGGTATACGGGTTGCTCGAGGAGAGTGGAGCCAGAGCCAGAGCCAGAGCCAGGGCATCGTCGAGATATGCCCTGCCTACGGGTGCAACGACCCCCGTGACCTTTGTCCGGTCTGTGCTCCGGCCTGTGCTCCGGCCTGTGCTCCGGCCTGTGCTCCGGCCTGTGCTCCGGCCTGTGCTCCGGCCTGGCCCCGCCGGTACCACCACGATCCACCGTCTCCTACCTCCGAACTCGGACTCGAGGGACGAGACGAACACGACCTACCACCGGCCAATTCTACCTGTGTTCGCCTTCGCCAACCAGCAGCACCCGCACACTCACGCAACCGACAAAATTTCTCTATCTTAAACGATGCCTAGTACCTAGAACGTGCAAGTCCTTCGCCTCCTTCTTTTTAATCCACCTTTTTCGAAGACGTACGAGACAGGTAGAGTGGCGCCCTCTACGTCCACCGCTTCAGTAAGCCAGTGACCAGGACGGTTTCTTCATCGTTTTATTAGGTATTCCGCGACGGTTCCGAAGTGGTTCCGAAACGGTTCCGAAACGGTTCCGAAACGGTTCCGAAACGGTTCCGAAACGGCCGCTCGTAATTAAGGTAAATTCGTGGTAACGGTAAGACGAAACCAAGTCTAACCACGATCTAGTTCTCACGCGAGAT
>NW_017100768.1:407804-427273 GCF_001263275.1 Habropoda laboriosa | reverse complement strand
TGGACGGTGAAGAGCATCCAGTAGAAGGACGGGTCATCTTTCGAGGTGAGGTTTAATGACGCTATAAAGATCTGGAGATGGTTACGTTAGGTGGACGAAAACGAGCAACAAGCCGAGTGTGCTTCACATTTTTTCGAGTACGATGACCGACGACCGTGCCGACGATCCTACGACGCGACGTTTCCTTGGAAAAGCAACGCTCCCGATAGCCAACCAAACCGGAGAACTTGTCAGAGGAGAGTGTGAGATCGGCGGTCGACGGTCGGCGCGTATATGTATGTACCGTGAAGTTATCGATCGGCGTGTGCGACAAATGAAATCAAGTTTGCGAAGCGCAGGTGGCGTTACACTAATTTACCGGCTCGTTCCGTAGGGTAGGCTAATTATCCCGCATGAGAAAACATCCTTGGAACTTTCCGACTAATTTGAGCAGTGAGACGGGAAGGAGAAGGGGGGAAGAAAGAGGAAGAAAAAGAGCGAGGAAGGGAGGGAACTGGAGAGGACGAGGTTATTTCGCGATACTTTTAGCGCATAAGGCACCGATCTTGCCGATAACAACGTTCCACCGTGATCGTTCTTTTCGCTTTACAGTCGGTGAGGCCGACTGACGACGAACTCGGTTCTTGGCCATCGAGAACGCGTTGAATTCGCCCGGACGATCGCGTCCGGAATGAACGCGGCACGCGTTATTTGCAAGAAACTTAACGCACGTTTAAACACTCTCCGCGTTCGAATGGTTTTCTCGATCGACGACGCTATCGGAGAAAGAATCACCGTTTCGTGATTTCGCGATAGAGAGGAAGAAGAAAATGGACACATTGATATTTTAGTAAAGTTTTTAGTCGTAAGCGTTTTCTAATGACGTTGCATACTTTGTCGAACACACCAGATACGACACGTTCCCGTATTCGTCGTGCATAATTTCGGTATTGCCGCTGGCGTTGGGCGTTCGGCGTTGATCGTTCCTCGCGTTCTCCAACGTACGCGTCGTCTTTTTACTCGTTCGTCCGTCTGTCGGTTCTACAATTCCAAATTAATTAGGACGGTAACAGTGATGAGAGTACCTCTTCTCTAGTTGTGAAATCTGCAAATTTATACCCGCGATCTTATCTGCTTTATACCGTAGCACAAAGCCGCAGCGCCTCGTGGTTACACCACCCTCCTTTACCGTGTCATTTTTTCGTCTTTTCCCTTCTAACGTCGCCGACTGGAATTAATCGGCGAGTATGAAATTGCCGGTTATTAGAAGGTATAAAATGCAGTAGGCTCGTTTGTTCGACGAGGCTTGCTCTGTTAGATAGGTGGCAACTGCGGAGTGTACGAAAGGTCGGTTAACCTCGATCGTAAGCTTTTTCGTGCCGGTTCCAAACCGCCACCGCACTCTGGCTACTTTGCGGTCGTACAATTACGCACCGCTTAGTTATCCCTCTGCCCTCCGCCGCTCCTTACTCTTCCGCGCGATCTTTGCGCCTGATCAACCGTGAATTAGCCGCGGAAAACGTGCGAAACTTGACGCGAACACCTTTCCCGTTTCAGATCCATACGCGCAGGTTGCGACGATCGAGAGTTGCTCGGAAGAAAATTCTATCACACCGCATCTCCCGGCCCGACTCTCTACGTAACGCGCATACGTAATGAGGAAACGAACGACCGGCTGAACGAGAGAGCACATGCCGCGCGTCCCTTCCATTCCTTCCCCCTCCCCGGCGGCCCCTTCACCTTCACCTTATCGTTCTCCAGACTCCGCGGCTCCTCCTCGCTGCTCTCCTGTCCGTCACCATCATCGCCGTCTCCGTTTCCATCTCCCTGCTAACGACTCCAGGCCCAGGCCCGTGTAAAACACGGTGATATACCTGCGCCTCGACCGCCGTAACTTTTCTCGCAGAAACGTCGCGATAATTTGTAATTTTTACTTTATAGGGGAAATTTTTCGGAATCGCTAGAAACGCGAAGAAAGAGAGGTGTAGGAAAGTTGAGGAGAGCGGTTGGAGCTGGCACGCGTGTACAAAACGCCTGGTCGGAGAGGACGAAGTCGTAACGATTGCAAAATCTATAAAGCTATAAATCAAAGCTGACTACCGTGCGCGTTCGAAAGAATCGCGCAACCGCGTAATTATCGTTATTAGAGGCGAGCACGGAGTTACGATCGAACGAGCGGCTTCTACTTTTCACCTTGCCTCCAGCGACCAAACGAATCGCGTTCTCGCTTTACGACGACACGTTCCTCTTTTAATTTACCAACGGCTCGCGGTACAAAGTGAAAAAGAAGCTATTCGGCGAGCGATGTTACGAAACACGCCGCGTGCAAGCGTGGTTGCATTTGTCACCGTTTGATTGTGAGACGCGCGTTTCTAAGAACTACGATTCGTTGGGCAAAAAGAGCTATTAGCAATGGTTAACAGTTTCTTGCGCGTTCGCTCGGTGTCAGCCGAGGCGACGTTTAGTATTGTCCGTCTCATCCGTTGAAAGGAAAAGGATACAGGGCCGTGTGCCCGATATTCTCGTTGGCCATGAAGTTTTTGCGGGTTGGTCGAGGCAAAAAAGGAGAAAATCACTTAAGATTAGGCATCTTCCACTTCTACCTGCTGTTAAATATTTCCACTGACAAATTGAAACGGTGGAGCTCTTATTGTTAGCGACCGATTGTCAGACCTAACGAGGAGAGCGACGTAGAGGAAAGCTACGTCCACGATTGCAAAAATGTATGCAAACGTCGAACAAAGAATCGAAGGAATGCACGTAGCGGTCCAGATACCTGTCGGCGATCCGAGTGGAGTCGAGTCTCTTTTACATATCGGCGAGCTGTACGCTCGCGATAGATGCGATGTCGCGATATCGCGGCGCCAACCACCTCGTCCACGTATCGCACCCGTATCCTTCTTCCTTAAACCGTGTGCTGCGCACCGAGAAACCCAGACCGGAGAACCAGAAGCCAGCCAAAAATGGACGAGGAGAAGAAGAAGATGGAGAAGAAGGGAAAGATTGCAAGGGCAGATGGTGCAAAGATCGTACCATTGTTTGCTTTCTGACAGCGATAAGTTCACAATAAAGTTACATTCGTTTCCAAGTAAGTGTCTGTCCTCTGTTCGCGTCTGCTCCATCCTTCTTCGTTTCAGCCCCTCGCGCATCCCGTCTCGGTCGCATTCTCGGCTTCTCCGGTGCCGCGACCGCGTCGAACCACCCTCGCATCCGACGATAACCATAACTCTCTTAGCACCCGCGCGTCTTCCGCTTCTTTTTTACTTCTCCCCCTCGGGAGATTCCATTTCCCCCCTCTCCTCTCCTCTCCACTTCTCACCACTCCTCGCCAATCTCCTTTAATCCTTACCCTTTTCGTCCTCTCGATTTTCTCCTAGTCTCTCTGCTCTCCGACGGAGGGGGGCGAAAGAGCAGAGCAGAGCGGAGCGGAGCGGAGCGGAGCGGAGCGGAACGGAACGAGTGTGTGTAGCGAGGGAGCTATGAAAGATACGGGGCGAAGTGGACGATGATGATGGCATCGTCGGAAGGCATCGTCGCGGCAGGCCGCGCGCCTAACACCCGTACGTGTACGCTTAATATCGCTCGATTAGCCTCAATTAAACGGACAGTTAAATACGCATTCCGCGCATAGCGAAGTGTTCGCGAAGGCACGAGAGTCCAGTCGAGCCTCCTCGCCTCGGCTCGGTACACCCTCCCCACACCCCTTTTCTCTTTTATCCCTCTTCCTTCGCCCTAGCTTCCACGCGACACATTTTCCACTTCTAGGTATACATACGTGGAAAACGTCCCTTCATTTACTTACATTGAACCGTGCGGTATAGTTATAAAAGCTCGGGAAGAGGAGAAAAATGGCAGGGGTGGAAGGATTACGCGGACGAAGGAAGACGCTAACGAGACGCTCTCTGAGGGAGAAAGTATTCCCGTGGACGACGTATAACAGTCGAAAATGGGAATTTTCGGAATGTTGTGAATTCGAGGGAAGGGAGATGAGAGGAAGGAGACGAGCAGGAGTCAGGTATCGGGTAGTTAAGGTGGCGGTTCGAAGCCAGTTTCGGGGCGTCCGCGTGCATTCCGAGAAAGGAGCGCTCGTTCGTGGGAATAATTTAAGAAGGGCTCGCATCTGCGCCAGTTATGACAGTCCGAGGCATTAAGTGGCCGTGTTTATTTTTAGAGGGAGCCAAGCTAGCGCAAAGTGGAACTCCTAATTGTTCTCGTTAACGCTCCACTCGCATCTGTCTGAACCCGTGAACTTAAGACGACGCCAGCCGTCGCGTCCGATCACGAGTTTGCTCGCGTCGATCGATCGAACCTACCGAAATGAATTTCCGCAAAATTAGAAAGATCGTTGAACCCCGGATCGTTCTTGCTCGGTTTCTGTCCCGGTGTCGTACTTAGGTAAGCAAAGTTTAACGTATTCGTCGGCTTTCTCAGGGGTCTCGCGCGCGGTGTCACCCTAACGACAGTCGGCAGAGCTTTGCGCCTAAACGGGGAAGAGGCGAGAAAGACTCGGTTCGCTCGCATTTCGCAGCCGTACCGGAGGAAAAAAAACGGATTTTCTATTTACGATGACCATTTGGATTTTCTCTGGGTCGTGGGGAGGGGCTGGCGAGAGAAGGGAAACGCGCAGCCTGTGATTTCGTCAGCTTTATACGAAAATTCCTGCATAAAAGGCCGGCTGGCTAAAGGACAGGACACCCCTCAGCTTTATGCCATTATTACGTATGCAAGTGCGGCTCGATTCTACCCTACAGCCACCGTATAATATCCATACGACCCGATGCTTTTTCGACGTTGCCGCTTGACCGTAGTCTACCGCCACAATATATGTATAATATGTACATACCTACCCTATATCCGCCGTGCAACGAGAAAATTCAAACGAGAGATATCTTTCCTGCAACTTCCTTTCACCGAGACCGCATTTTTCTCTGCCCCACTCGTCCACCGATATATCTATAAGTACGATACGATCGTTGCTCGTTTAACAGGTTAACGTAGCGGCACGCGTCGAACGAGGACGCGATTTGACGAACGCGGTCGAGAGGTTCCTCGAGTCCTTTCTCGACGTATCGCACGCTAAACGCGTCACGCCCAAAATAAAAGGACTCGTTCGACCGGTGCGAATGTTCGATGGCGCGAAAGAAATTAGGCCAACAGCCTGGGAAAGACCTCTCGAACCTAATTCTCGAGTAGAGTTGGGAACGACGCCTTCCCTCTTCTATTATATGTATACACGAGCCGATCGATTCGAAACGAAAACGTACGCGTTTCTTCTAAAATGAAAATACGCCACTGTTACCATTGTTCGCACTCGGAGAGAGAAAGGGTCGAGCAGGTAAGGAAGATTTTCATCTAGGATTGGAAGGTAAGGGGTGGCTGCGGGCAGAACGATTTCGAGCGAACGATAAACATTGAAGTTTACGAGAGTGTCGGGAATCGCGCGACGGGACAGAGCGATCTATTTCCGGCATAAATATGCATAGGTGCGCGTTCAAATAATCGAGTCACGATTTCCTCGCTCTTTCGTTCGTCTTTTCTCTTTTCTCTTTTAATTGGAGGATCGAAGAGCAAAGATCCCCGGACAACGGTCGAAGAGAGGAAAGGAAAAGTTGTATAGGAAAAGAGAATGCGGGCTGTATTATTCGAGATTTCGGGCTGGTCCAGAGAGATATCGTGAATTATGCATGGTCAGGGCTGGGACGCACCGGTGTCCTCCTCCGTTCCCATGCATACCATGCATATGTCGAATGATAGATGGACGTGTCAATTTCATCGGGATCCGCTATCGATACGGGCTATCTTCATCGGTGCGAGATTACGATACGGTTACGGCTGGAGCGATCCTATCCTTCTTACCGATTCTTACCGATAACTATCCAAGGCTATACGATAGAAATAGAGAAGCGTTCCGGTGTTGTGGGTAGGTTGAGATTTTTGAGAGAACCAAGCAATTAAACGAAAGACAGTTGACCGTTGGAAGTGTTGGCAAGGTTCGGCGACGCTTTGGCGACGGTTTGGCGAGGCTTTGGTTGGAAGCTCGTGCAGCGTGTAGTGTAGCCGGTAAAGTCCGTGGCTCGCATCGAGCGGCCGTCACACAGCCTAAGGATCCTTCTTTGGGCGCAGACACGCAATTAACTACAGGCTATATTCCTGCGGCGCGGCGCGGCAGAGAGGAGATGAGAGGAGAGGAGAGGAGGATAGGAAGAAAGGGAGAGAAAAAGAGAGGCGCGAGCAAGTACGAGCTCGGGGCAAAAGGGCAGCGATTCTCCGTTCGTTGGAGGATCCGTTGGAGGATCGTGGTAAGAGATGGTGGTGAACCGGTAAGAAAGGAGAGACACGGTCGGGTCTGACGGGTCGAGAGATACCACCCATCCCCCATAAAAGCTTCCATGCGTGTCAAGCGTTATACGACCACGTTACTATTAAATACGTCAAAGCTTCGTATGTTTATTGCATATTGGATGCCGTGCACTTGGGCTCCTCACTCTGGCTGGTCACTATAACCCATAACCCGTAACCCATAACCCGCAACCCGTAACCCGAACTGATCGCCATTGTCGTCCTCGAATCTATAGGTATCGCACACGGGCACACGTACACTTTCTGCACCTTTGTACCGACCACTTTCACTCCTTCCTCGCCTTCTAATTTTCACGTCTGCTGGATTCCGTGCACGAGAGATAGAGATAGAGATAGAGAGAGAGAGAGAGAGAGAGAGAGAGAGAGAGAGAGAGAGAGAGAGAGAGAGAGAGAGAGAGATCGCGACATCTCGATTAATCCGCGTTAAACGTCGGATGATTGATCGGTCGATAGACTGGATGAGAGACTGTGCCGTTTGAATCGGAGGGAAAAACAGGGGAAAATTGTGTCGCTGTCAGGGTGGCTGCATGCCGGCTCGAATGTCGTTTCTCTCTATTCGCGAGATGATTACGCGGTGCGCGAATGAACGAGCATGCGAAACGAAACGGGATGGAAGGGAAGAGTTGGAGAGGTGGGAGGGAAAGGAAGCGAAACGATGCGAAGGAAAGAATGAGCGAACGTGTTACCGAACGGTGTTTCAATCTCCATAATGACCGCTCTGTTCCCTTTCGGTCGGAGTGTATGGCACATGGACACGGACACAAGGAAACCGAGTAGATGCTAATAACGGAGAAGCTCCATACTGTCCGTAGGCATCGCTCATTCAGAGACTTCTTTTGCATCCGCGTTTGTTCATCCTGAAAGAGAAAGCACGAACACGCGCACGCGCGCGCCTTCTTCTCTCCCTCTCGCTTTTTGGTCGCGTCTCGTGTATCCCTCCAAGCGCAACACACCAGCGTCCGTTACTCGGACGCTGTATTTCAAAGGTTAATTTCTTTTTTCACCACCAGAGCGCCTCGCTCTAACGAGGTTAGATTTAACGCGATATTCTACGGCTGCCGACGGAATATCGTAGAACGATAGCACGCGTTTGATAAAAGTTTGCCGGAAAGATTTGGAATCGTAGCGAAGCGAAGGAGAGGCGATAGCGCGCGCACGTTCCCGAACGAGAAGGAAATAGCGGAGAAAGATTGGCGCGTGAACCGATCGGCTGCGCGCGCGCGCGCGCGTGGAAAATGAACAATGGAACATCGCGACACGATGCAGCCCCATTCTAAGTGCCTTCGTTATTCACGACGTGCTCCTCGGCATCGCGGTCCATTCCTTTCCCTTTCTCTCGTTCGCCTGCCACTGAATAAAAACTCCGCTCGCGCGCGTCGATGCGTGCAAAATGCCGAATATCGTATAAATTTCTCGCAACACGGCGCTGCGCGAGAAATTTTCGGTCCGATCGTGCATAAATTAGATCGATTTAATGAAAAGTTGGAGGAACGAAAGATGATACACCGGGTAGAGTAGGCGTTTGCGTTTGCGTTTCCATCTCTTTCGAAGTGGATGTTGGTCTATCGTTGTGTATAGGTAGGTATTCGGTGGCGGAGACGGTCGCGTCTCTTCCTTTTCATTGAAACGAGCAATTCTCGAAAAGCGTACACGTAGACGCGGCGGTAAACAGAGGACGACACGGGCCGGTGGGCGCACAATGTGCCGGGGAGCCCGGAAAGACAACGCGAATCCATCATCTCTCTAGGAGGAGGAGAGGCTGAAAGGGCTTTGCGGCACCGCACTCTGTGTAATTGTGGTCCCGGCCCCTGGTGGCCCGAACTACCCCGACCAGCAGCACCCCCTTTCTGGCTTACCGCGATACGTATGGCTGCCCGGCAACCTCCCACCACCTACTCAACCCTGTGCCGTCCGTCCACCACCATCCCCCGACCACTGCCTTTTCTACGCTGCACCCGTGCTTGCTCAACCATCTTCCTACCAAAATTTACATCTTCCTTCTCCGATATACGTACGATTTGCAAGCGCGACGATAAAAATATCTACGAGAGACGCATAAGAAACGGTCAGTCGCGAGTTCCTCGGCTACCGATCGTCGATGACGCGACGCATGGTGGGGTGTCGAGGTCAGCCCGCTCGAGATACACCGACGACGGCTGAGAGCCACGGGGGTTAGACCTCCGTGCCCTGTAGAGGTCCGGGTCCCCGATTAAGAGGTTCTTCCTTATAGTTGTACCGTTCGCGTAACCAGAAGAGAGAATCTCTCTCCCTCTCTCCTGATTCTTCACTCCCTAGACAGCGTGGCTGCAAAACTCGAGATAGGAAACGGTCCGTGCCATCCGACCTCGCCTTCTTCCGTGGCCTCTCCTTTTCTTCCCTCTGCCGTCTATCGCTCGCTCGCTACTTTCCTTTCCTGCTTTATCCCACTTTCTACCACGCTCAAGGTAGTTACAAGGTACGCACGACTGTGCGCGATTAAATCTCCGTTGGGCGTCGTTATCGACCATATCCCCTATGCGTGCACGACAGAAGGGAATTTGCTTGCGATTGATGTTTCAGAGTTGGACCAATTGAACGTTAAGGATGGCGATAAATCGTAGGACGAAGGACGACGTTCCGTAAATCAACGTAAATTAACGTAAATTAGTAGGAGCGCGATGGAGTCGGTTGGCTCCTTTCTCTCTCTTTGGTTAGGAAAGAGCGTACTTCTCGTTGGTCGTGTCGTGGGTGTACGGCGAAACGCGGGGTTGGCCAGACTCTGGAGAGATAGATGGCGGAGGAGTTTCGCGGTGCGCGGCCACATAGCAGCAATGTAAGTCATGCTTCTTTATGGGCCGGCCCGTGACCCCGCTACTTGTAAACCGACTAAAGATTCAGAAATAGCCGTCGCGCGGCTCCTCCGCCGCGACACGGCCTTTGCTCGCCCCTTTCTTTCCATCTGTCTCGGACACCGACCGAGAGATCGTTGCCGTAACTTATCTACGTACCGCGGTACGATCGGAATTGCAAGTGGCTCGTGCTCGTAACTGCCGCGCTATTCTTCGTCTTTCCATTATCCGAATTATAATACACCTTTGCACCTCCGGTGAAGAATTCCAATTTGAGAAAGGTAATGGAAGTGTATAGGTAGGTTGTGGAAAGAAGAAGGCGAAATTGGTGCAACTAGATATAGAAGTTGGTAGGCGACAATGGCGTAACCCAACTATGCATGCGATATGAAAATGTCCGTCTGGCGATCGGCGACGGACGCGACGGAAAGAGAAAGGGCCTCGAATCGAATCGAATCGAATCGAATCGAATCGAATCGAACCGAACCGAGGCGAATCGCGTCGATGATAGAGGAGGCCGAGCGGGCGCTCGGTACGACATTACTGGCCGCTATCTGCGTCACGCGTCAAACCGATACACGATCAATGATATCTCTTGCGTGGAAATGCCTAACGGATCTCGACTATTCATCGCTCTTATAGGTATATCGGAACCGGAGTATACCGTTTCCACTGTCTGTCGGCCGGAAACGAGTCGCGAGGAATTTCTCTGGCGTGGATGGAGAGCGAGCGAACGTCGAGGACTGTCGTAAGAGCGCGAGACGATTCCATTAACATCGTCCGCGGCGATATAGGGAGGACGACGTTTTTCGACGAATCGATTTCTCTCGGATGCAAAGTGATCTGCCACGACGATCGGAGCGTGTCGTTGATTCTCTCGAGAGCGACGAGCGACGTTCGCCACTCTCCTCGAAAGAGCCAGGTGAGCATCGAAAGCTCATTGTCGTAATCCGCGTGATCAGCAGGTTCGAGTACCGCTCTCCACGGGGCTACGTGTCACCGTAACAGAACGGTATCGAACATGCGGGCGACACTCTCCTAGACAGCAAACTCGTCGCTTGGGCGTGCTCTTTTCGAGAGGCAAGAGGCACGACGAAAGCTGCCAAATAGAAAGTATCGCGAATTACGATTCAGCCGGACCCGGGAATGTCGATGATTATTTATCTGGAATTGGAACGATGCGAAAGGTGAATGGGAGAGTTTTATTTGCGAATCGGGAGTTTGTTGGTTCGCAAGGACGAAAGGGAGAGGGGTACGGAGATATCTCGGCGATTCGGCAATATCGCGCGGTCGACAAATTAGCGTTAATCCTAGGTCGTTAGCAAGATTGATGCCAGGATTTCACTTAAGGGCGCGCAGCCGAAGGGAAAGTTTCGACGGATGGTGGTGGTGGAGGTAGCGGGTAGCAGCATCCTCGCTGTCATTGTCGTTCTCGTCGACCGCCTGTAATGAAGTGGGTGGACCGGTGACTGGATGGTACATATAACACGAACCGAAGAACCCTGAGTGCTACCCGACCGACATACCTATATACATCTTCCTACATGTATATGTATGTATATAGGAGTTCTCGGAGACGTCGGGCTCGTAGGCGAAGGAAACAAGAGGGTCGTCGTGAAAGCGGAGGGTATCGGAGGAAAATGAGAAAAGGGGAGAGAGCGAGTAAAAGAGAGACAGAGTATCGAGAGAGTCGCACGATGACCACGGATCAATCCACCCTCGGTCCGAGCTTCGTGTCTTCTCCCTTCCTTTCTCCCACCGAAGGTCCGTCTCCGCTGGAAAATCTCCAGGCACGACGCTGGATTACCTATCGACTCCGCACCGGAACACCGAGCTTACCGAACGAACTCCTAACCTTATTACGGCTTAACTTGCATCCGCCTATATGTCGCGGAACAGAACGTGGACGGGGGTGTCGATGTTCTCGGAGGAAAGGAGAGAGTAGAGTGGTCGGCAAAGTCGAAAGCGAGCGGCGTCGTAAAAATTCGGAGGATCGAGAGGAACGATCTCGATTCGTTCGACGCAGGGGGCGCGTCCCGCGTCCCGCGTCTCGCGTCTCGCGTCTCGCGTCTCGGGTCTCGCGTCCATGAATTCGGCACGGTTCGATCCCGTAGGGCGGCGAACGAGGAGGTGGAAGAGGCGAAGAAGAAGAGCGAACCGATGACACGCCGCCTCGGGCGAAAATCTCCGAGAGAGCCGGCTCGATCGGCCGGCCTCGCCTTTTCCGTTCCTTCCTTCACCCACCCTCTTCTATTCGCGTCTCGCGTCGCGTCTTTTCTCTCTTCTCAAAGACCTCTCCTCGTTCGTCCGTTCGCTCTAACTTTTACGAGCATCTTCTACCGAGGAGTCCCGTAATTGCCTCTTTAGCGGTAACCCCCCGGCCGACTCTTCCTCTCCCGGTGTACCGACCGACCGCGTTTCGACCGAACACAGTCGAGTGCTTCTTTCCTTTCTCCCGCCCACCCACTCCTCCACGCGAATCTTTTTCCTCCTCTTTGCTTTCCTGCCTCTTCCATTCGGATGCACCATCGCGGCTATCGATCCCTTCGAGTCGCCGCAAAATTTCCTTCCATGCTGTTTTCTCGCCACGGATGGAGAGAGAAAGAGTAAGCTCGCGAGTGAAAAGTCGAGGAGTCGCGCGGTTTATTACGGTTAATTAATGGAGTGGACCGGTGGTGGTAGTTGTGGCGGTGGTGGAAGGGTGGCGCACCGGATCCGCGTCCGAACGTGCCAGTTGCTCCATATCTGTCACGAGCGCTTCGCGAGTCACGTTTACGGCCAGTCGTAACGGTTGTACGTGCTCGCCGTGTAATTGATTCGTCTTGCTGGAACCTCCGGGTCCCGGCGAGCTCTCCGAGAATAAGGACGATACCTACTCACGAAGCGTTCTCTCGCCGAAAGCCGGTCGAAACGAAGCGCCGATAGCTTATCCGGCTGTTAGGTTAGGTTAGATTTGGTACACACGGCGAAAGCGTCTGCCCGGTTTGGTCACGGTCGATTCAACCGGTCGTTAAAGGTCTCCGGCGAAAATCCCGAGAAGCTGCGTGGCGCGGGACTTTGACACCGTTTCGCGGACCTTGCCGTATTTTCGCGGCGCGGTCTAACGCGACAGCAGCCTCTGTTCGTGGAAGCAGTAAAAAATCCGGACGAGGAAAGTTCAGAAGCTGGAAGCCGCGTCCCTTCGGCGAAAAGCCGTTTAGGAAATAAAAGACGCGCGAAAGCTACGAGTCGGCGGACGGTTCTGCCCGAATTCGCCCCGGCGCGGCGATATGGCGAATCCGCGTGGAATCGCTAAGGACGATCTTAGCAGCGTTCCAACGCTTAATCGCTTCGGAGATATTAGACGGCGTTGCGGCGGGGCGGCGTGGCGGGGTGAATATGCAAAGTACGTTTTTCCTCGAACTGCTTTCTCGCCGAGTTCGAGGGTGTCGTGGTTGAATCGACGAGAGGAGGAGGAGGAGGAGGAGGAGAGATTGTGGTGAGGCACGGTCTCGGAATCGGTTTACGAGGCTCGTTAAAATATTAGTCGGGCGTAAGTTCTTGGTGACACGCTGCGCGATTCGCAGCCTCCCTCTCTCTCTCTCTCTCTCTCTCTCTCTCTCTTTCTCGTCTATGCAAAATAATCGTTTCTTAATTGCGGAGTAATTGCAAATTCGAGAGGGAACCAGCCGCTGCTTCTTCCCGGCGAGCCTCTCTTAAACTGTCGCCGTCTGTCGCTTCCATTATTCTCGCGAACTTCGACTTAACCCCTCAGACGCTGTGCTCGCTCTCCCACTCTTGATCCTTCGATACCTTTTTAAACGATCATAGACGAATCAAACTGGATAACTGCGAAGAATCTGTCCTCGAGGACGAGCGTTTACCGATGTCGCGCTGCGAAAAGTCTCCCTGTATCTCTGTTTCTCTCGCAGACACATACTCGCACTGTCCCCACCCCCGGGGATGACCCCGCCGTGAAGAGTGGCGTCGCTCTTGCACCCTGTTCTCCTCTCTTTTCCTGGCGCGGATAACACGTTGCAGTCCTTCATGCCGGTCGGCAGGAACCCCGTGAACAAACGGGCCGCCAGCCAGCCTTATCTCAAGACGCTTTAATGTGTTTAACCCAGCGAAGATAGTGGACAATTTATTGCTCCCTATTTTAGGCGTAGGTACTCTCTCCCTTTCTCTTTACCCCTGCCCGGCATCCACTGTTTCTCCGAGAGAACCAGCCTCTCTCGGTCCGCTCCTCCGTCTTTCCACTTTATTCGCGGCTTGCCCTCCGAGTTCTGCTCTCCGCGAGATCACGCTTCGCTGGGAATTGCCCGAGCGAAGGCGAAAGAGAGAGAGAGAGAGAGAGAGAGAGAGGAAACGGAGCGAGACTCTGCATTCGGCGTGCGCTACGGTCGACAGATGTTTTTCATAGAGCCGTGCGGGTCAAGGGGATTCTAGGCTGTCTCGCCACGATTTACTAGCCGATGATAACGCTCGAAACACGTGCACCACGCGGTACGAGTACTCCCGGAGTGGAAACTCGAGATTTCCTTCTCTCCCCTTCTTTCTCCCTTTTCCTCACGAAACTGAACTACTTTTACGTAACGAGAACCGAGCCGATCAGCGATATTGAAAAATTTCACGTTTCGTACTACATATTGCGTATCAGGATTAAGCGAAAAACGGTGGTTTCGGCGGAGCAAGAGTTTCGTCGTATCGGAGGAATTGGACGACGGTGAAGCGGGAAAGAAAAAGAAGCAAGCGGGTCAGGCAGATAAGCGCGGAGAGGTCGAGAGCGTGATCTGGAGGAGTAGCGTATGTTTTTGCGTTAATCTCGCGCTCGTTCGACACACGTCGCAGCAAACGGGCGACCTTTTCCCTTCCGTTGCGCAACCACTCGCACTCTCCTGCGGCGAGTAATCGACTTTGGTGCGGTGACAGTACCACGTACGGTAAAATAAAGAGGAAAAATATACGAAGCAATTATCCAGAGAACTTGGGAAGAATGACATACCTTGACCCACTAATTATTCGCGGTACTGCGAGTACGCGGCAGGTATACCTACATGTATGTACTCAGAACTGACACGAGTGGGTTAACGAGGAAAGAAGGTGGGGCGAGGCTAGGCGACAGGTCTGGGTGAGTTTGATCGAGAAGCGGCGCGGCGCGGCGCGGCAGCAGGTAACGCTCGCCGCACTTTGACCTCGGTCGTAAAAATGTTGGAGTTACCGGCCGGTTGCAGCTGCGACCGATGCAAATATCTGTGGCGCGAACGCGATTCGGATACCGTCTCTCTCTCGGGGGACGAGACGAGTCGAGGCGAGACGATCTTAAAACGCCCGTATCGAGGCAGATGGCATCGGGCAGATTATCCTTGGAAAATTTCTTCGCGATCGAAAATTCGCCGCGAGACAGCTGCGCGTTAACGATGCTAAATTTGCGGGCGAATGGGCAGCGACCGGTGACCCATTAGCTGGATTCCTAATCGGTGCTATATCCGTTTCAAGGTGTATCCAGTTTTGCTCGCTTCTTCCTCGCAAACTTTTATCCTCGAGTCACGGCCGTTCGCTGCAATTTTCGTCTCTTTCCTCTACTAAATAGTATTTTTCCGCGATTAGATGCACTATGTATTTGAGTGTTCGGGTTGGCGCATTGTCGTGGCGATCATTATGGTTAGAGATAGAAAAGGCACGGCACGTGACTCGGCCTGATGAAAATGTTAATCAGCGGTTCCCCTCTTCTTCTCTCTCCCTCTTAGACCGCGCTCCCCTCTCTGATCCGATACCCTTTCAATGACTCGGTCCAGAGTTTTGTCGGTGAATGAGCCCTGGGTCCCGGTGCGCCCATACGCGTCTCCGGTTACCTCCGCGGATTAATTATGGGGTAGATCAAAAGAGCATAGCGACCACAAAGCCAGTAATGCAACGGGTGGTTCGTTTTTCAGCTAGCGTGTTCGCGTTTCAGTTTGCCTTTGCGTTTAAACATGCGTCGACCGAAAGCGTTTTGTTCCACGCCCAGTCGAAATCACCGCTCGTGCGACGCGTCCTCTCCAATTTCTCTACAAATCGGTTCGAATCTCCGAAATTCCAAGGAAACCTCCCTCTCTCCTCCTCTACTTTCCTCCGTTCTCCCCTTCGCCGCGCTCAGATTATCGAAGCCTCGGGACTTTGGCGCTTGCGAGTACCCTTGACTTTTAGGTTATCGCTGAAGGAGGTCGAAAGGTCTTCCGATACGTTCGAAGAGTGGAACGAAAAATCGGTAACAACACTTTTATTCTCTGCGCGCTCGGCTAATTTACGACTCTACGTCACATCCTTTCGTCCCGTCTCTTTTACTTACTTCAACCTCACCCGGCTGTTTAACGGCCCAATTAGCGCCGTTTCGCCACGACTAAAAATACTTGCCAATTTGACCGTTAGTCGGTGAAAAGAAAGGGAGAGAAGCGCGTGCCGTTTCGAATTGAACGCGCGTCACCGCGACGTCACCGCGACGTCACCGCGACGTCACCGCGACGTCTCCGTACTGGATATTTTTATTTCGCCTAGCATCGGCTCCACGAATCCGAGTGGAAAAATCCGCGCGAATTTTTCTCTAAAGTTCTTTCCAGGAAAAAAGAGGACCGCTCGAAGGCGAGCGCCGCTCGTCTAAAACTCGGTTTCGCCGTACGAATAGGATTCCCACTTTTAGGATTAGAGCTATCTCGCTATTATTTTCCGCGAGAACGAAAAGTTCCAGGACGGTATTTTCAAACGTTTCCTTTTTTCCTACGCGTTGCGCGGTGGAACGTCGTCGTGGCTTTGCAACTTTTCTCGGGATTTGCGATCCTCGCGCCGACGAGTAGCTACCTATAATCTCCCTTTGTCCTACAAAGTTTCGCCTCCTTCGGTCAATCGATCGCCCAATTCTTACATTTCGCCGTGAAATCGAATTTTCGATAATTACTAGATACCTATTTATATGCGTAGGTACACGAAGACGAAACACGTCGGAGAGTTGCGGACGGACTCTTGAAACAGCACGTACCACCTCTGCCCTAACTTCCTCCCTCGAGCTTCGAGATGATTAACGGTATCACGAGCTGTTTTCCAATTTTCCACTACATATTCCTACTGTAGAAACTTTCTAAATCGGATGTGAGTTGTACTCTGACGAAACATCTCGCTTATCGAACGACGACGACGACGATAATAATAAGAGTAATTGTTTGGTATAGATCGCGGGGAAATTTGCGGGAGATAAGAAGTGGAAAAATGGGGAATTGGCGATTATTCGCGCATCGATAGACGTCTCACGATAGCCGTTGCACGAAGTTGGAGGGGGCCAGCAGCGTTGTCCGTGTGGAAATCTCTCGATGGATATTCATCGGGGAGCAAAGGCGACCGCCTCCAGGCGTATTTACGAATTCATGCCGCAGATGCGCATAATGGCGCTGATTCGTGACATTTGATTAGAGCATTGTCGCGGCTCACCCCACGTTTCCTACTCCCATCGTTTTCTACCTCTTCGTAGTGCGCCGCGCCTCGCCACGCCGGTGTACCGCAATCGCAACCCTTGTACCCGCTTCCTCTTCCCGGTCATTCAACAGAGAAGACCACCCGCCACCGGTCATTATTTTCCGATTCACCGATCGTGACGATTTTCATCGTAACCTTTCGCCTCGAAATCACGCACCGCCCACCGATCGTTACGATACGAAATACATAAGTACATATGTATGTACATAGCCGGTAGGTAATCCCCACTCTCTCTGCTCGTCCGTCCTACCTTACCTCTACCACCACCAACGTACTTTGCAGTTCTTAATAACGGTATCTGGCTCTATTCGGAATATAATTTGATCGGCGATTACCAGAATTTCCCAGCGAGGGTCAAACTGAAAGGCTGAGATCGTGCAACCGGTTATTAATCCAATGATATATTCCGTTCTCTCGTCGTCTCTACCCTCCCGCTCCGCCAGCATCTTGCGTTTGCGCGCGTGCGCTATCTCCCTGCCTATCTACGTATCCATCTATCCATCCACTCGGCTGTCCGTCCGCTCGTTCATCTATTCTCTCCGCTCTCTCTCTCTCTCTCTCTCCCTCCCTCTCACGATCCTTCGCCTTCGTCTTGCGCTATTCGGCTTTCGACAAAGAGAGGGTGCGAGGGAGAGTCGCATCGCCCGCGGGTTGGTAACGAGGTTACGGATTCATCTCCTACTCGGCCGACGACTCGAGCCCTCGGTTCATCAGGCCACAATATTACTAATCAGCGCGAGAATTGGCCCGGGCGGTAAGTGTCCTTCGAATTGCCAATTCACGCTGCCACGTCGCTCCGAACGTTCCTTGCCAATTTTCGACTTTTACTCACGTGGTCGAAATTTCGAAACTAATTGTAAGATACATATGTAGAACGCGTTAGGTGTCGATGCGCGACTATCAAGCGTGGCAGGAAGCGAGCAAAGATACGAGCTGTTCTCTGACATCTTAATGCATCGTCACCAAGGGGGTCGTTAGGCGTAACTAGACGTATATCAATTCTATACGCCGATCTGATTACGCGCTGGCTAATTATGCCGGTTCACGGACCGTAATTAATAGCGTCGACCGGCGGTTTCGGCCGCGTCACGTCACGTTTTCGCGAAAAGTTCCATCGATCGGTTAATCCAAAGGTAAGCATCGAGGAAAAACACGTGGAGGTTGGGTGAGGCGCGTGGAAGAAAGCCGGTCGAGGCGGTTTCTTCGAAAGCGGGCCTAGACGGAGATTTACGGCGGTTATTCTCTTTGCAGACGCGTTCGCGCCGCCCCTGCCTATTGTCCGTATTCTCGGGCCCGTATCTTTCTTTTAATGCGCGCTTATTAATAACGGTCCGACGACCACCGCTCCTCAACACTTTCGGTCTTGGTCGAAATTCCTGTTCGCGCCGCGAGACTGCCGCCTAGCTCGCTCGACTTCCTTCTCTATCTCTAGACACGTTGCGCATTCGTTGACGCAGGGAAGAACGCCAATTTTATAGAGAACGTGAAGAATTCCAGCCGGAAGCTCGATGAATTTTAGGGGGAGAGAGAGAGAGAGAGAGAGAGAGAGAGAGAGAGAGCGATTATCTGGTGGCTTCTAGCCGACTGGTAGTTTGGTTTCCACTTACATACGCGCTTCGTATCTCCGGCTGGGAGTTTATCAACGCTCCGTATTTAGTGGCGTTCGTCGTAGAACGGCTGTGACGAGATAAGAAAGTAAATTATGACATCGATAAAATCGATATCGCGCATGCTCGTAAACTGGTAGCCCGGCTCTACCGTTTTTAAGACCGTGCTGATCGTTGTCTGATAATTAAGAAGCAAGAAGAAGAAGAGTAAAAGAACGGATCTCGAGACCGGGTAAACACAGAAACGCGTTAAATCGAAATCGTATCATCGCCGATACGGTAAGAACGAACTTTGCTCCTACGCTGTCGCGTCGCGCGTCACTTGGATCGCACCAGACGACCAAAAGAGAAATGCAACTCTGTATTTTTAAGAGCTCGATAGGGAACCGATAACGAGCCTGTAATTCGAAATAAGTAAGGGAAATGCGAGGAAGGTAATGGTCCAGGTAATTCCAAACGAATTCCCTTTGATCGAATCTGCTCAATTAGCGTAGCCGCATTTCCTACGATTATTCTCTTTATCGTTGGCCCGCGATCGGCTCTCTACGAAATCCCGTTCACTCTTAACCACGGAACAACCGAACGAGTTTCAACGTAATCGAGAGTGTCGTATAATTGCGAAAGTTCGTGTGAGATAAGACATCTGACGTACGGTTAGGTGAGAAAGGAAAGTTGGAAGAAAGGCATGCACGCGTGTAATGGGGTGTGTAGTACGGTGGTGTATTAAATTTCGGATAATCCAGAAGGATAGTCTCGGAGAGCGAGGTAATTAATGTGCGTTGGGGATCGGTGGAGGAAGCGGAACGAGAAAGAGGGACGGCGAGTCGGCGATGTTGGGCGAAGGAAGGAAGACAAAGAGGAAAGGCAACGAAAGAAGGGACCCTAAGGATTGGTTTTCTCACAGTGAGTCGTCGTCCCGTGGACGAAAACCGGACATCTGGACATGGGACAGCTGCGTGACCACAGGCTCCTCCGTCCCTCCAAACCGAGGGAGGCTTTCACGGGGGTGAGACCGTTCCTTCCATACTATGTTTATGCTCATGCCTGCATATACTTATATACCTATTTACCTACCTACGTCCCGTATATTAATATTAACCGCGCAATTAATTACTCACCTTTCTTTCTTTTAAACATTGCCGTCCGCGTTCGCGCGCGCCTGCAGGTGTCGTTCGTTTTGCGGGGTAATACAGTGATTTATATTCTCGTA